>NC_142805.1:64457750-64540250 GCF_049724085.1 Artemia sp. Qi Xiang Cuo
TTTATCGCTAGACATAGCTTTACAGAAAATTTAAGTTTGAACAATTATTCGTTATTATTTCACCTCATGTTTGATTTAGTCTAGTAGCTCTTTACTTTTAGTTGAAAAATGTCCTCTTGTGGGTTGTGAAAAAAAAAATCAAAATTAAATTGCATTTACTACTTTTCGTTTAAACTAATGCAGTTTCTATAAAAAATTTGAAATTATCTCGTTTAAACTATTGAAGTTTCTATAAAGTTAAGTTAAAAAGCTGCTCACCAAGTTAAGCGAAATAAAAGTGTCTATTTGCAGCATTCCCCATTCATCTTCCAAATTTTAAGAAGGAACTGAATGTATATCATCCCATTTTTAAGGTATTTCATACTATACCTATAAGTCTCGCTCTTCTTATCAGATTCAAACGCTTAATATCTCAAGAATATGCGAGTCAAATTTCACCTTAAAGCCCCAACGTATCTGATGAAGTAATTTAAGTCTTAGGATCAATTTCATAGGAACACTCGATACCCTTAAAATGTCTGATTCAAATTATTAAACCTCTGGAAATTCTTGATTATGTAATTCAGTCACTTTTACAGAAACTGTACATTTTTGTTACAAAATTCTGGTCTAGATTTCATTTTTACAGAAACTGTACATTTTTCTTACCAAATTCTGGTCTAGATTTACCTTTGATTAGGGAAGCTGTAATAATAAATGAAAAGTTATACTATTAAAATCATTTCTGCTCGTTTTGAGTTTGACTCAGTTAATAATTGTAATTTCTGTTCATTTTTGGTTTCATTTATTTATCGATGCTGATTTGTGGCAGTTTCACGATTGGTAGATTATTTTATGTTATTTTTGCAGATTTTTTGTTTAATGGAGTTCTTTACTTTTCTTTGAAAAACTTAATTTGTGGAAAAAGTGTTTTTTTTTTCTAATTAAGAACGAAAATCCTTTTGTGGGAACAACTTATGTTTTTGCGAGGAACGTCACTTTTGTAATGAAACCCAGAAAGCGTTTCAAAAAAAAATTCTTCCCTGGATTTGCCATAAATTCGCTGCTTACGCTGAATAACCAAGTAAGCAAATATATCGAAGAAAAGAAGACGCCTGTACGGGTATTTCAGTCCTTTAAGTACACGTAAAGTACGTGCCTATTAATTTGAATTTAACACCTAAACGCACTTGCAAAAATCACTGCACTGGTGTTTTGTACTTGCCAAGATTAAAATGTTAAGAGTGATAACATTTTTGCGTTTGTGCTAAAAAAATGTAAGTAAGGAGCGTCACGACTCAATAGTAACCGAAACTGTAAAAAAAAAAGTTTTTTTCACTCTAATAAGTTTATCGCTAGACATAGATTTACAGAAAATTTAAGTTTGAACAATTATTAGTTATTATTTCACCTCATGTTTGATTTAGTCTAGTAGCTGTTTACTTTTAGTTGAAAAATGTCCTCTTGTGGGTTTTGGAAAAAAAAATCACAATTAAATTGCATTTACTACTTTTTGTTTAAACTAATGCAGTTTCTATGAAAAAATTTGAAATTATCTCGTTTAAACTATTGAAGTTTCTATAAAGTAAAGTTAAAAAACTGCTCACCAAGTTTAGCGAAATAAAAGCGTCTATTTGCAGCATTCCCCATTCATCTTCCAAATTTTAAGAAGTAACTGAATGTATATCATCCCATTTTGAAGGTATTTCATACTATACCTATAAGTCTCGCTCTTCTTATCAGATTCAAACGCTTAATATCTCAAGAATATGAGAGTAAAAGTGACTGAATTACATAATGATGAATTTCCATAGAAATTATTGTTTTAAAAAATGAAGTTTTGAATGGCTTGCAAAAAACACGAAAGTTTCATACGAAATTGATCCTAAGACTTAAATTACTTGACCAGATATATTAGCGTTTTAAGGTGAAATTTGACTCTTTTAATCCCCAAGATGTAGCACACTGTAACCAGTGTAAAAAAAAATCCTCATGATATTATTTGAAGAAATCATTACATAAAAATTCTTGTTTTAGATGTTAATATGTTCAGTTTCTGTAGTATATAATGTAGTTTCAATTTGGAACTTTGAACAGTTTGAATATTCCATTCTATCAATGTAACTTCAAAGATGTATGGCGTTTTTGACTGTGAATACATTGGCGTGAAGAAATCGATGTGTGGTGTGATTTTTGAACGCGCATTTCTACTTTTGACTGCGGATCTTCAAGAGGTCTCTTGTTATCACTGGTATATAAACTATAATATGTATGAGTACAATGAAGACAGATGGCGCAATACACTATACTTTATAAACAAAATGGGTTCATATAATAGAATGATTCTTCCATCCTATAACAAAGGGAAGAATTTATCCTACGTACAGGATGAAGTTAAAGAAATATGGTGTTTTTTTGGCGTAACAGCACTATACCCAAAAGGGAATGTACCCACGGACTAAATTTTGATTGAGAAATACAAATCAGATATACTATTATTCAACTTCGAAGATTTTGGTTGTGAGATATTTCCGAGTATGATACACAACCCAGAGGACGAGGTTCGATTTTTTAGTAAATGGGTACCAATAGATATTCCTTCTCGGAATATGTGTGTGAGATATCCTAAGAAGAAGAAGAAGAACAAACAAATCCCTAATATAGATTGGAATCATACTGAGTGGATGACAAACAATGATTAATTTTTACAATAGTCATCACTCTCATGACCACCAACGGTCTTTTTAAAGACCACCAATTCTATAAACACTTCGTAATTATGGTAATATGAATCTTTTAGGTTCAATGTTTGAAGCTAGCTTCAGCTGAAGCTTAGGATAGTAGTGGTTATCCTACTGTAGGGCTCATTTGAATGGCAATTAAAAGTTCTAGTGCCCTTCTAAGCGACCAAAAAACTGAAGGGGCAACTATGCTCCATTCAATGTTCAATTTCCCCAAAGTTAAGCAATCCAAATTTTTAGAAAGCCATTTTGTTCAGCATAGTTGAAATATCTAATAACTATGTCATTGAGGATGACTTAATCCCCCACAGTTTCCAGGGTAAACTAAAATAAATTATTACTTTACTAAAATAAATTATTACTTTACTAAAACAAATTATTACTTTACTAAAATTAATTATTACTTTACTAAAATAAATTATTACTTTATGGGGGTCCAGAGAACCTTTGCTGTCCGGAGGCTTCCTTCGGGGTTGGGGTGGGGGGATCGGAGCCCTTTGGGGTTGTGGTAAGGGACCTCACAACACCGTTCAAATGGAACTTGTGTATTATAACGACCACAGAGTTTCACCCTCAAGTCCTTTTCTAAAATCATCTCTTAAAATGTCTCTAACTGTTTCATCGAAATAATTGCCTAAAATAATAATTTTTTCTGAAAAGGTATAATAAAGCCTTAAAAAGTATTATATTGGGGGACTCAGGAGGCATCGGGGCGCGGGGGGTCCTTTGGGGGTCCAGACAACCTTTGCTGTCCGGGGGCTTCCTTCGGGGTTGGGGTGGGGGGATCGGAGCCCTTTGGGGTTGTGGTAAGGGACCTCACAACCCTCTTAAAATGTCTCTAACTGTTTCACCGAAATAATTCCCTAAAATAATAATTTGTTCTGAAAAGATATAATAAAGCCTTAAAAGTATTATAATGGGGGACTCAGGAGACATCGGGGGCGCCGGGGGTCCTTTGGGGGTCCTGAGAACCTTTGCTGTCCGGGGCTTCCTTCGGGGTTGGGGTGGGGGGATCGGAGCCCTTTGGGGTTGTGGTAAGGGACCTCACAACACCGTTCAAATGGAACTTGTGTATTATAACGACCACAGAGTTTCACCCTCAAGTCCTTTTCTAAAATCATCTCTTAAAATGTCTCTAACTGTTTCACCGAAATAATTGCCTAAAATAATAATTTGTTCTGAAAAGATATAATAAAGCCTTAAAAAGTATTATAATGGGGGACTCAGGAGGCATCGGGGCGCCGGGGTCCTTTGGGGGTCCAGAGAACCTTGCTGTCCGGGGGCTTCCTTCGGGGTGGGGTGGGGATCGAGCCCTTGGGGTTGTGGTAAGGACCTCACAACCCTCTTAAAATGTCTCTAACTGTTTCACCGAAATAATTCCCTAAAATAATAATTTGTTCTGAAAAGATATAATAAAGCCTTAAAGTATTATAATGGGGGACTCAGAGACATCGGGGCGCGGGTCCTTTGGGGTCCAGAGAACCTTTGCTGTCCGGGGGCTTCCTTCGGGGTTGGGGTGGGGGGATCGGAGCCCTTTGGGGTTGTGGTAAGGGACCTCACAACACCGTTCAAATGGGACTTGTGTATTATAACGACCACAGAGTTTCACCCTCAAGTCCTTTTCTAAAATCATCTCTTAAAATGTCTCTAACTGTTTCACCGAAATAATTCCCTAAAATAATAATTTGTTCTGAAAAGATATAATAAAGCCTTAAAAAGTATTATAATGGGGGACTCAGGAGGCATCGGGGCGCCGGGGGTCCTTTGGGGGTCCAGAGAACCTTTGCTGTCCGGGGGCTTCCTTCGGGGTGGGGGGGGGGGCAGCGGAGCCCTTTGGGGTTGTGGTAAGGGACCTCACAACACCGTTCAAATGGAACTTGTGTATTATAACGACCACAGAGTTTCACCCTCAAGTCCTTTTCTAAAATCATCTCTTAAAATGTCTCTAACTGTTTCACCGAAATAATTGCCTAAAATAATAATTTGTTCTGAAAAGATATAATAAAGCCTTAAAAAGTATTATAATGGGAGACTCAGGAGGCATCGGGGTGCCGGGGGTCCTTTGGGGGTCCAGAGAACCTTTGCTGTCCGGGGGCTTCCTTCGGGGTTGGGGTTGGGGGATCGGAGCCCTTTGGGGTTGTGGTAAGGGACCTCACAACACCGTTAAAATTGAAATTGTGTATTATAACGACCACATAGTTTCACCCTCAAGTCCTTTTCTAAAATCATCTCTTAAAATGTCTCTTACTGTTTCACCGAAATAATTGCCTAAAATAATAATTTGTTCTGAAAAGATATAATAAAGCCTTAAAAAGTATTATAATGGGGGACTCAGGATGCATCGGGGCGCCGGGGGTCCTTTGGGGGTCCAGAAAACCTTTGCTGTCCGGGAGCTTCCTTCGGGGTTGGGGTGGGGGGATCGGAGCCCTTTGGGGTTGTGGTAAGGGACCTCACAACCCTCTTAAAATGTCTCTAACTGTTTCACCGAAATAATTCCCTAAAATAATAATTTGTTCTGAAAAGATATAATAAAGCCTTAAAAAGTATTATAATGGGGGACTCAGGAGGCATCGGGGACGCCGGGGGTCCTTTGGGGGTCCAGAGAACCTTTGCTGTCCGGGGGCTTCCTTCGGGGTTGGGGTGGGGGGATCGGAGCCCTTTGGGGTTGTGGTAAGGGACCTCACAACACCGTTCAAATGGAACTTGTGTATTATAACGACCACAGAGTTTCACCCTCAAATCCTTTTCTAAAATCATCTCTTAAAATGTCTCTAACTGTTTCACCGGAATAATTCCCTAAAATAATAATTTGTTCTGAAAAGATATAATAAAGCCTTAAAAAGTATTATAATGGGGGGCTCAGGAGGCATCGGGGCGCCGGGGGTCCTTTGGGGTCCAGAGAACCTTTGCTGTCCGAGGGCTTCCTTCGGGGTTGGGGGGGGGGGATCGGAGCCCTTTGGGGTTGTGGTAAGGGACCTCACAACCCTCTTAAAATGTCTCTAACTGTTTCACCGAAATAATTCCCTAAAATTACAATTTGTTCTGAAAAGATATAATAAAGCCTTAAAAAGTATTATAATTGAGGCTCAGGAGTCTTTGGGGTGTCGGGTGGTCACAAAAAATCAGAAAAAATGTTCAATGTTCCTTAAGTAGCTATGCAATTAGATTAAAAATGAAGATATTTATGCAGAGTTTCAGGTAGCTATGGCTAAGTTTGCTAAAAGACCAGTTATTTTCTTGCGAAAACACGCAAAATCAGAAAAAATAACTGAACCCCCCCTGTAACTGAACCCCTGGATAACCGAACCCCCCTACCCCTGAACCCCCCCTGTAACTGAACCCCTGTATAACCGAAACCCTGTACAACTGAACCTCCATGCTACTCGACCTCATTTAACTAATCGCCGTGTAACTGAATCCGCATGTAACTGAACCCTCGTGCAACTCAACTCCCTCAAAACACTTTTCAGCCATTTCTTGTTAATTTTTTTTATTTCTAAACTATTTAAAATTGACAACACTGTGCAAATCATCACTTGTGTATTATACAGACCATATCGGCGAGGTAAAGCTAGGTCAAGTCACAATGTCATTTTATCGTTACTTTTCAATTAAGCTATTGAATACCTTCTACCAATGTCTCTTGTAGGCGTCAAATCTATTAAGTATCTGAGCATATTCTTTGTTTTGTTGATGCAAGCATCCCATTCTTTAATTACCCGTGAGGCATTCTTAACCATCGCAATACCTTTACGCAAATACCTTTTCGCAAAAAATTTGCAAATCTCGTAAACTAAAGAAGTAATTACCCTTTTCAAAAACATTAGTCCTTCTATTAATGAACCCATGAAACGAAACCAATCTGATAGCATCACACAATCTCGCTCCTAGTTCCAAAAATGGAATGCATGTAGCGTTCGTAGTAATAGGTTTAAAAACCTATTAGCCAAGTTTAAAAAAAAAACCTACTAATCAACTTACAGATGAAAAAAATAATTGCATAACAGCGAAACAAGACATGCTGGTTTTGGTTTATCACTAAAAAAAGACATGTATATACCTTGAACTAGAAATTGCGTAAATCTCTTGGCAAAGGTGTAATGACCTGTAGAATAGGACTACCAGAAAAACCTGTTTGGTACGGAGGGGCCATAGAATTCAATAGATGGTTACTACTCCCAATAACCAAAACTAGCCTATATATAAACAATGGGCAAAGTTTATAACTTACAGCCATTCCCCTGGGAACTGTGGGTGATTAGGTCATCTTCAAAGACATATTAATTATATTTTCGACTATGCTGAACAAAATCGCGTCTGAGAGAGATGAATCAGATTCTTTTTAGAGTTAGAGAAATATCAATTGGGAAATTATTCAGATTTAGTTAGACACAGACACTACTGGGTTTTTACCAAGTCTGAAAGAGATGAATACACTTCTTTTTAGAGTTAGAGACATATAAAGTGAGAAATTACCTAGATTAAGTCATAAAAACACACTACTACCAGCTTACAAGTGCTATAGTAGAGTCTGAAATAAGTGAATTAGGTTTTTACCAAAGTCTGACAGAGATGAATCGGATTTTTTTAGAGTTAGAGACATATGAAGAGGGAACTTATCTAGATTCAGTCAGACACAGCCACTAATACCAGCTCAAAAGTGATATACTAGAGTCTGAAGTAGGTGAATCGTATTTTTTTGGAGTTAGAGACATATGGAAGGGGGAATTTATCAAGATTCAGTCAGACACAGACACTACTACCAGCGCAGAAGTGGTATACTAGAGTTTGAGTAAGGTGAATTAGGTTTTTACCAAAGTTTGAGACATAGGAATTGGATTCTTTTTAGAGTTAGAGACATATGAAGTGAGAATTTATCAAGATTCAGTCAGACACAGACACTACTATCAGCTCAAAAGTGCTATACTAGAGTCTGAAATAAGTGAATTGGGTTTTTACCAACGTCTGAGAGTATGAATCGGATTCTTTCTACAGTTAGAGACATGAAGTCGGAATTTATCAAGATCCAGTCAGACAAAAACACTGCTACCAGCTCACAAGTGGTATACTAGCGTCTGAAATAGGGGAATTAGGTTTTTACCAAAGTCTGGGACCAATGAATCGGATTCTTTTTATAATTAGAGACATATGAAGGGGGAATTTATCAGGATTAAGTCAGACAGAGACACTACAACTAGCTCACAAGTGGTATACTAGAGTCTGAAACAGATGAATTAGGCTTTTGTACCAAAGTCTGAGAGAGATGAATCAAATTCTTTTTAGAGTTAAAGACATATGAAGAAGGAATTAATAAATATTCAGTCAGACACAGACACTACTACAAGCTCAAAAATGCTATATTAGAGTCTTAAATAGGTGAATTAAGTCTTTACAAAAGTCTGAGAGAGATGAATCGGATTCTGTTTAGAGTTAGAGACATATGAAGTAGCAATTTACCAAGATTCAATCAGAAACAGACTCTACTACCAGCTCAAAAGTGGTATATTATAGTCTGAAATAGGTAAATTAGGTTTTTACCAAACTCCGAGAGAGATGAATCAGGTTCTTTTTAGAGATGGAAATATGTGAAGCGGGAATTTATCAAGATTCAGTCAGACAGACACACTACTACCAGCGCACAAGTGGTATACTAGAGTCTTAAATATGTGAATTAGGTATTTACCAAGGCCTAAGAGCGACTAATTGGATTCTTTGTAGAATTAGAGACACATTTAGTGAGAATTTATAAAGATTCAGTCAGGCAGATAAACCACAACCAGCTCACAAGAGTCTTATATAGAAGAATTAGGTTCATCAGACATGAGACATGACTATCAGATCACAAGTGCTATTCCAGAGTCTGAAATAGGGGCATTAGGTTTTTACCAAAGTCTGAGAGAGATAAATTGTTTTTTTTTTTAGAGTAAGAGACATATGAAGGGGGAGTTTATTAAGATTCAGTCAGACACAGACACTAATACCAGCTCACAAGTGGTATACTAGAGTCTGAAATACGTGAAATAGTATTTTTTACCAAAGTTTGAGAGAGATGAAACGGATTCTTTTTAGTGTTAGAGACACAGAGAGACGAGCAATACACACTGACACACACACACACACACACACATAGAGAAAGGGAGAGAGAGGGAGATGGAGGGAGAGAGAGTGAGAGAGAGAGAGAGAGAGAGAGAAAGAGAGAGAGAGAGAGAGAGAGAGAGAGAGAGAGAGAGAGAGAGAGAGAGAGAGAGAGAGAGAGAGAGAGAGAGAGAGAGAGAGAGAGAGAGAGAGAGAGAGAGAGAGAGAGAGAGAGAGAGAGAGAGAGAGAGAGAGAGAGAGAGAGAGAGAGAGAGAGAGAGAGAGAGAGAGAGAGAGAGAGAGAGAGAGAGAGATGAAAGAGAGAGAGAGAGAGAGAGAGAAGAAAGTGGAAGAGAGAGATAAAGAGAGAGAGAAAAAAAGAGAGAGGGAAAGAGAGAGAAAGATAGAGAGAGAGAGAGAAAGAGAGAGAGAAAACACCAACAAACACACAGAGTCAGACACACAAATACACAAAGGACACACGAACGTCAGGTTAGGTTACATTAAGTTTAACTATTTTTCTGTTAGGTTATCTGGCCGGCCACGCTAACCTATCTAGTATATCACGTCTGCAAAACGAAGTATATAACATTTTGAACCATATATTTGATTAACTGAAACGTATGTTCATCGAGCTTTGTGCAAAATAGAGTAAAAAACATTTTGAGTCACACATTTGATTCAAAAAACTTATTTTCATCAAGCCTCGTGCGAAACAGAGCACAAAGGATTTTGAACCACACATTTGATTCAAAGAAACGTATCTTCATCGACCTTTGTGTAAAACAGAATACAAAACATTTTGAACCACTCATCTGATTCAAAGAAATATACCTTCATTGAGCTTTGGGCAAAACAGAGTACAAAACATTTTGAACCACAAATTGATTCAAAGAAAGGTATCTTCATCGACCTTTGTGCAAAACAGAGTCAAAACATTTTGAACCAGCTTGTTCAAAAAGTCCAAAATATTCTACGTCCGAACATTCTGAGTCCAAAAATCCTAAGCCCCAACAAATTCGAAGTCCCCAAAAAATTCTAAGTCCAAAAAATTCTGAGTCCGAAGAATTTTAAATCCAAAACATCCAAGTCCAAAAGGGGGGATGCAAAAAGTTATGAGAGGGGTATTGGGGCCCTTGGAGGTTGGGATATGGTTGAGCATAAGTTCCCACTAACAATTCTGAGTCAAAAGATCCCAAAAGTCCCTAAGCCCCATAAAAATTCTAAGTCCAAAAATTATAAGTCCCGAAAAATTCTAAATCCCAAAAATTCTAAATCCCAAAAATTCAAAGTTCAAACAGGGGAGGGGTAAAGTTGGGGGAGGGGCATTGGGGCCCTTGGAGGCTGGGATATGGTTGATCATAAGTTCCCACTAAAAAAAGGTCATAGCAATTGATTCATTGGGGAATATAAGTTCGCCGGTTTACTTTAACCAAGCGCGTGTCACGTGAAAAAAGGGGTAATAGATTTGTCACTATTTGTTTCATTAAAATTCGGTTCGTGTTATAAAATGCGTCTGGTTTGCTTTACCTTGTTAATCAAGCCCAGACAGTACTTGTAAATGAGATGCGGGCATGATTATGCCAATGATGTATCTCTTGTACTATGCTGATGTAAGGAAGTCATTGCTCTAAATATTTAGTCGTCGTCCCAGTTAAAGGAATAGTAACCGGTTATGCTAAAATGTTACCATGGGAGTAACTAGGGCCCCACTACTGACATATTTTGAACAGGATACATAAAGCTCGGCTTAACCAAGCGCAGTCCCTTAACTAATCTATTATTGAAAAAAGGTGGCGAAGAGATAGCTCCTTGACGGATCCCTTTTCGAACTGAAATAATAGTAGAAGGAGTTTTTATCCCACTCGGTAGTAATTTTAATCTTCACTACAAGTTTTCCATACAAATCACAGACCGTAAGGACTACCGACTTGTCGAAACCGCAGTTGTGTACGCTTACCAAGAGTTGACTATGAATACCGGAATAGAATGCTTGATTTACATCTAAACATACAATTGCAATAGATTCATCAATTCGCTCACACTCCATAAGGATATTACGCGTAAGATGTGTTCTCTACTGCTACCCTTTTTGAACACAAACTGGTTGCTGGGCGCTAAAACCCTCGGTTTATCTCATCAATAACTAGCATTTCAAAAATTTTAGATAGAACCGACGCAATAGTAATTGGTCTATGCGAACTGCACTGAGGTGGTTTTTCCCCTTTTTGATAACTGCAGTGAAGATACCGATACCAAAAGAATCGGGCACTAACCCACACGAGAATATCATTTGGTACATAAAAGTTAAGTGCTCAAACAACATCGGACTGCCATTCACTAGATACAAGCCAAAAATATTATCAACTCTCTTTGAGTATTTTTATTACTTTGCTAATGGCATAACAGACCCTAGAAAGTTACTATAAAGCCGGACTTTAAGTAGGCGCTGAGAATCTTTTGTCTAATTCCTTTTCAAAGCCTGTTCAAGCTAGGGATCAGGTGCACAAAACTTAGAAGCATAGTAGTCAGTTCATTCTTTCTCCGAAGGGCTTACATGGAGAGGGCCAGAATTCTCAATGCCTCTGTTATTTTTCACAAATTTCCAAACCCGGGAAGGGTCGATCTTCATTAGAGCCATATTTTCTTTAATAATCCGAACCCGGTGCTGAGCTAAACATTTTGCGAATTTGCGTTTCGTGTACAATCTGATTTTATTCACTGTGCTCACTGTAGGCCTACCATTGTAACCCCACATCTGAAACCAAAACTGCAACCAACGGCAGGCTTACTAAGCTCAGGGTTTTCGTTCCCCCTTTGTATTTCTGTCCCAATTTGAATTTTTCTAGTAGGTAGAACCATAGTTTCGGCCACTCTCAATGCATGTACAATTTCACAGCAATAGATATTTGGTGATAACTGCTTCTCAGTCTTACCTTAGCCCGAGTTAGTTTGGACATCAATTTTTTGCCACTCCTGTTTCCAGACACAGCGGTTGGGATTCCAAAAAGGGGTACTAGGATTACTTGAACCAACATGGAACGTATTCGAAACCAGTAGATGGTCAGAAACACTGAATGCATTGTTAACACGGGAAAAGAGGTGAATTACATTCGGTTTTGTCGAAAGGAAAAAGTCAAGATTAAATATAGACCCAAGTATTAAGTACGTATGGAAATGCCAGGTCGTTGTTGACGACGTGAGTTGAGGACAGGAACTAAGGAGAATCTCTGTCCTGGGGCTATTAGTATCACTCAGATTACAGTTCATATCCCCTGCAACGATAACAGTATGGCCTTTTTCTGTGCTTCTAACGCAGCATTAGGAAGCTTATTACAGGCTATACTGAACTCCCCCTCTTCCGCAATTCGCAGTAATCAGTTGGCATATATGTAGAAAACACAGCAATGTCTAGGAGTTGAACCGACACAAAGAAATCAGAAGACGAAATTGGTTTTAGCATAAGTTCGACACGAATAAGTAGAGCCACACCCCCAGAGCGTCTTCCTCTCCCACTCGATAACCCAGGCACACCAAATAATTCAAACTAACCATCAAGTTGCAGCAGGGATAGTCCCTTCTTCAATAAGAAATGTTCCTGTAGAAAAAGTACATCACAATCCAACATAAACTGACATAAAAGAGGATTTGTATCGATTACTGCATCATTTATGTTCCAAGAAGTAATACTTAGAGAGCTACTCATTTTAATAGTTGCACAATCCAAGGATAGCTGACAAGGACTGTCTTTAGAGTTCTTATGTGGACCTGCACACCGAGAGCATTTCTTTGGAACAACACACTTAGCAGAAGTGTGGTCAAATGCTTGGCAATTATGGCACTGAAGGGGCAGGAACTTAGATTCTGTTACAGGAAGCCGCTCACAGCCAATCTTAAGAGGACTGTTTATCGCTTTTTGTAAGTGTTCTCTAGTTTCGATTTTTAGGCAGAAAGATCTGGATTATCTGTAACACTTGTATACAGTTTCGTAGACAACTCTGAAGGTCGGCAGTTGAGGTTCCTGGGGGAATACGCCGAATAATGCCAAAATATGAACTTGATTTTACTTTGCTATCTGCACCTTGATTAGAGTTAGCAATAGCTTCCGCGAATGCCTTTGCGTCAGTTTTGTTCGACATGACGACACGTCATTCATCCTTCCACGGCTTCAAAGTAACAATGCTTGAACTCGAATTGCCAGCTAAAGAGTCTAGAAAAATCTTGCGGGCATTCAGACTGTCGAAATTTCTTGGGGGATTCTTGACGACCACATCATGAGCAGGCTTTTCAGGCACTATCGTGGGAGCAGAATGCTGAGCAACAGTCTTAATACTTTGTTGTTCGGCAAAACTTTTAAATTCCATATAGAATTCATTTAATTTGCGACTCAGTGTGGCGGTAGCTTCGCCCGGAACCACAGGCACTTGATCCGGTCCAAATATGAAAAATCGGTGCAGAGACACCTTTTTCTCGTCACACAAATCGAATGATCACACAATTTCTATGACGTTAACGCTAACTTTCTGTCGATCTGTCGCGTTGACATTACGAGAGCCCACAACGTTTTCTTAGCCTCAACAATTTCTTCCCCCTTATAAAAATCGCAAGCGATTTTAGTGACAGAGTCTTTGGCACATCCCATTTTTTTTGCTCGGAAAATAAAGTTTAATACTGCATTCAAAACAAGTTTCTCGCCCTCCATTTCACTAAGGAATGCACAGAGCTATACACCCATAACAAAAAGAAGCGTAGTTTTTTGCTACCTTATCCCCGCAATTTAAGGGAGACACCACTCCCGGCAGGTACGACAACCCTGGCGATAAAAACTCCCCTCTGCTGCTCACTTATCGGTAGAATTGGCATAAATGGTTCAGCAATAATAACTAGGTCAAGTCAGGAACTATAATCCCTTGCCAAATGTTGAGAAACCTTTTACTTCACTGAGATTAGATGGCGAAACTTACTAATTTAATGATGTTGTGTAAAATATCCGTTTTTAGACAGGTCTATATATAATTTGACATAATTCCTATACAAAATTCTCTTTATATGACTTGCTTTCTCTTTTCTGTCTCAATTTTAAGCGTGGAGATGTTAAGGGTAATTGTCCGGGGTAAAGTTTCACCGGGATTGAATATTCTGGAGTATATTTCAGCGGGGAGGGGGATTTCTCCGTGGAGTTGCAGCCAGGTTTCCTGGCATTATTTAAAATATGATCAGAAATTAAATAAAAAAAGAATAAACAAGTTTGTTCAACTGAAAGTAAGGACCAACATTAAAACTTAAAACAGACAGAAATTATTACGTATATGAAGGGGGTTGCCCCCTCCCCAACACCTCACTCTTTACGCTAAAAGTGTATTGATATATATATATATATATATATATATATATATATATATATATATATATATATATATATATATATATATATATATATATATATATATATATATATATATATATATAGCTAAAGAAGCTACGAATTATAAAATTTATGAAAAAAAGTGTTACAGCCTGACCATTTCGAATAGAACAAACTCTTTTTTCAAGATTATATAATATCAAGAATGCTATGAAACCTTCTTTATAGCCCGTCAACTCGTTTAATCATCCCTAGTACCAGAAAGAGCATTTTCTAGAGTATATCTTAAGCCTATTTTCTATCTATAGAAAGTGGCTTTAAAAGGGGAATAAGAAAAACAAATTTAAGATAAAGCAATAATTTCTCTTAAAAAGGCCATCGCTCTTAGAGAGATTATCAGCTCTCTAATATTGTAGACACACCAGTTTTGGAATACCCCTTCTTTTTTAGAGGCAGGCCTATGTGGATGTTCCAACTAAACAACCCTTGAGTTTCAGGAGTCGTTCTTAAAGAATTGGGACAAAATTCACACTTTAGCGTGTCCTTACTTTCAGCTGAACAAACTTGTTTATTCTTTTTTTTATTTAATTTCTGATGATATTTTAAATAATGCCAGGAAACCTGGCTGCAACTCCACGGAGAAATCCCCCTCCCTGCTGAAATATACTCCAGAATATTCAATCCCGGTGAAACTTTACCCCGGACAATTACCCTTAACATCTCCACGCTTAAAATTGAAACAGAAAAGAGAAAGCAAGTCATATAAAGAGAATTTTGTATAGGAATTATGTCAAATTTCCCCACTGTAAAATTTCCCCTGAAAATCCCCCCTGGAGACTTTCCTCTCCATGGAATATTATCCCTTTAAAAAAATATCAATATATTTTTCCCCTCCCCCACCCCAAAAATGTATGCAAACTTCCCAATAACAAATACTATGCGTAAACAATGGGCAAATTGTATAACTTGAAGACCTTTTCCCTGGGGCTCTGGGAGGTCATGCTATATCCAAAGGCATAGTTACAGGGTCTTTCATCGATGACGAAATTTTTTTTTCAAAGATTTGATCGGACGATTTTAGAAAAAAGGGGCGGGGGAGGGGGCCTAGTTACCGTCCAATCTATTTGGTCACTTAAAAAGGGTACTAGAACTTTTAGTTTCCGTTCGATTGAGTCCTCTCCAAAATGTTCAAGGACCACTGGGTCGGTACGATTACCACTGAAAAAAAAAAATTGGATATCCACTTCTTTAGATATAGGAGGTTGAAACCTATACAATATACAATCAAGAATTATTCTAGATTTTCCTAGTGCAAGAACCAGCAGAATCTTCGCCTAATTGTAGCAATCATAGTTTACTCCTAACTAGCTCGGGCCCACGAAATCAGCAAATTGCGGCCTCTGGATATGGTTGGTCAAGAGTGTGCAGTTAATTAGCACCAGTTCGGTACGCATACATCCAGCGAACTAGCTCCTGAGAAGAGACTCTGCAGCTAAGGTTGGGTCAAAGGAATCGCCCTTAAAAGATCTTGGACACAAAAGAATTATAACAGCAGAGTATCGATAGATTAAGAAAATAATGTTGAATGACTGAAAAATTTAAGTCACTGGGGAAAAATGTCTGGGGATCATATTGAATCTTAAAAAAACGGAAGTTTAAAAGATGACATGCCTTAGACTTTATTTTTGGGCGGATGCTTAAAAAATTTTCTCTTGGTCTGTATCTTGACAAACAAACAAAAATAAAAGAAAAAACAAGAAAATAATGGAGAGGAGCGGAAAGAGAAAAAAAATTAAGTTTCTCTAGATTAGAACCAGAAGTCTAATTATTTAGTGAGCAGAGAGGCCATTTCTCTCCCTGCTGACAGATTAGAAAAACTGCGGGGACGACTTACCCTTTCTTAATTCTTAAAGTTTACTACAGCATAAACTTCCAACATGGTCAGTATATTTTAAGATAATATCTCATCCACACTTCCTGATGGGGGAAAGCAAGTTGAAAACATTCTTCATTCTCGGTTTGGCAACAAAGATCGGGTAATAAACAAAGTCACGAGAAAATATTTAGGATTTATAATTGTTATTGGTGGACAGGGTTCTCACCTCTAGTGATTTATCACTATGTCTACTGTTTTTTATATTGCCTTCAAAAAATCACTACATCAGCACATAAATCACTAGATTGTTGAAGGAAATCGCCAAATAATGCTAAAATCACCAAAATCTACTGTTTTTTCACAGACTGGCAACCCTGTCGATGGACTCACAAAGTGAGTGCTCAGACTACAAAGGTCGCATACACAAAAAAAACAGCAATAGCCAATGCTATTGGCTATGCTGGTGGTATTCTCCGGTAAACCACTCAGGGGTTGGCGTCCCTGCCTGCAGAGTCCGAAAGTGGTAGGTACCGCAAGGTGCCGATGCCTGCCCCAATTGGGGCCACCACCACCCTTGATGAGGTTAAGTATGAAGTCTTATGACCGCTCCTTATCTGATGAGGCAAAGTCTGTCTCAGGAGTTCTTTTGTCCGCTGTTTGGGCTAACTAACCATTCATCCGGTAATTGCCTAGTTTTCAAACCAAAAAATCAGCCTAGGATCGGACTTCCATCTAGTAGACGACCAAATTCACGCCCCAAGAAAATTCTTACGGATACGTTTACTGTGACTCACTGCAATGTCCGAGGTCTCCGATCCAAGCTGGATCACGTTCAGCATATGATGAATGAGGCCTCCCGTTCTGTCATGTGTATATCCGAGACCAACCTGAATTCTGCCGTCATTGATAGTGAGGTCAACATTCCTGGTTACACTCTGCTAATGCTGGATCGCAAAAACCAGAAAAGCTCGACTTTTGGTGGAGGTGGTCTTACTATGTACCTTAATAGTAACATCCCATTTTCGTCACGTTCGATTCCTAGCGATAAAGAGGTCCTTTGGGTGACAGTAAACGTACCCAAAAATCGTTTGATATTTGTACAGTCTTAACCCATCAAAGATGAAAATCGCCCAACACTTGGAAGATTACTTGGAATTTGTGAACCAAAAGTTCCCTAAATTAGGTACAATAAGCAAAGGAGACTTTAACATTCATCCTGGCCACTGGCTGAAAAGTCGTAAGACTGATGCGGAAGGCGTAGCTCTGCTAGACCTGAGTCTTGCTTATGGCCTAGAACAGCTTGTTGAATTTGACTCTTATATTGGCCCTCATGGATCCTCCCGGGTCGATCTCTTCTTAAATGATCATTCGGATTCCTTTAGTGTCGAAAGCTATCTTTTTGCAAGCGACCACGTGGCGGTTATAGCTCGTGGAAATCTCAAAATAGCTCCACCTGTAAAGCACGAGCTGATCATCAGGCAGTATCACCGCACAGACTGGGATGGTCTGTGTAAATTCTTATCAGCAAGGCCGTTGAGTAAATTTTCAAGAAAAAGCCCCACATAAAGCAGTGGCACTTTACGAAAAAGCGATTACAGAGGCCATTGACGATTCGTCCCATCAAAAACAGTAAAAGTCTCATCTCGAAATAAGCCTTGGTTCAATAATGGTTGTAGAAAGGCAACCAAGGCCAGAAAGAAGGCTCCTAAGAAATGGTGTTCGACTGAACCCGACGAGGGCCGGGCTGCTTTTATCAGCGCTGATAACGAGTCTGTTAAAGTCGCATGACAAACTAGAGCAGATTACAAACACAAGTTTACAGACAAAGTGAAAACTGCCCCGGCAAAGCGGTGGTGGAGGGTCGTCAAAGAAGCTCTACCGTCATCTAAACCAACATCAATTTCAACGCTTCATGTTGAAGGGACGATCATCCAGTCAGGCCAAGAAAAGCCAGATACTCTTGCACAAGCCTTTTCATAGGTCTCCCACCTTGACGACGCTGGAGTGTCCCTTCCCCCCTTTCCGCCAGGAACAAATTCAAAAATCACCAGCATTAGCATAACTATTAGTAAGGTGCTCATAACGCTAAGCCAGCTGGATGTCACCAAAGCTTCAATACCTGACACGATTCCCAATCCCATCATCAAAAGATGTGCTGCTGAACTTGCCGGTCATCTCGCCTCTCGGTATAGAAAATGCTTTGCAGCGGGAACACTTCCGAAAGCCTGGAAAATTCCTCATGTGGTCCCTGTTCCAAAGGCTGAGACCACCCTTACTAATGTGGGATCGTATCGTCCAATAAGTCTGCTGTCTTGCGTAGGTAAAGTTTAGGAAAGCGTCATTAATAAGACCCTTTACCAATGCCTCGAGTCACATCTGTTGTTGGCAGACACGCATTACGGTAGTTGCAGAAAACGGTCTCCATTAGACTGTCTGATTGCGCAGTATCAAGAGTGGGTTGAGCTTCTTTCTCAGGGGACACGATATTCACCTTCTCTCCTTTAACATAGCAAAATCCTTTGATTGTGTATGGCACAAGAGACTTCTTTGTAAATTGAAAGCCTATGGAATTGATGGTCGACTATTTGAGGTGCTTGCTTCGCCAGCGTTTCTTCGCCAGCGTTCAGTGGAAGTTATCCTCGACAGCTTCATATAAAAAAAAATCATCCAGTCCTATCAGGAGTACCCAAAGGAAGTATTCTTGGGCCAACTTTTTTCTTGGTGTTCACAAACGACTTAGGGGACATCCTTGTGAAAAATCCTTACCACTCTGCAGATCAAACGACAACAAAAACATATATTACAAAGGACGAAAATTCCAGCGAACCTCAAAAGGAGCTTCAGGCTGAGCTGGAGAGAATTGAGGCGTGGACAGATAAAAAATGATGCGGGAAAAAGGTTAAGTTTAACTTGTCAGTTTTAGCAGGATACTCCCCACCAAGAATATCTAAAAACGAGTTTTGCCCGGCGATCTGTCAAATATGAAATAGCTTGCCGGCAGAGGTAATCCCAGAAAACCCTTCCCTTGACACGTTCAGGAGAAGGTATAACAAATACCTTGGTGTTGGAAAATGAGGTAATTACCAGGAATAGCGGCATATCATCACTTGTGATGGAGCCGTTAAGCCTGTAATAAAAAAAAGTAAGAAAGAAAAAGATGGTGTGCCCTCGGGTGTGGTATTTTGAAATAGGGCTTCAATATACCAGATCGAGAATCCATCCCTCAAAACACAGGGGGTAGTCACCCACCACTCGCCAGCCATCAGCGGCAAGCGGCAATACATCCTCAGAGCCACTACCAGCAAGATAACCTCTGTCTCCCACCTCGAATTGTTCCTCAGGGAATCTTTCTTGTACCACAGTCGGTACTTCATATATCCCGGGAGATCAATCCCTCCCCCGTGCATGATTTTGGTAGTCATTACTGGCTTCACTTCATTCAATTTCGGTAGCGTATTCCATAAAACATCCAGCCTCGTCATCCGACACAGGGAAGAACGACCAGTGGCTGGATGGTGACTGAAATTAGCAGTGTTAGGCGAAGTGTTATTAGACAAATAATGTAGGGACAATCCCCCCTTCCCCGAATAAGGCACCTGGTAGTAGGCTTATATGCCTATATCAGTGCTACTACTCTAGGCTTGCCACGAGAAGGTTGTCATCACTGCCCCTTTAGGGATTAAAAGACCTAATTTTCATGTTTCCAAAAAGTAGAATTTCTTAAAGCTCTATAAGTCTCTAAAGCTAGAATTAGTAGAGCTAAGTACTTGTGCATCGTATTTTCCTTAGAAGGACGATAGTGATCTAAAACATTGTTGGCACCCCTTCAGAATATTCAGAATAGGTTCAGTCGTTACCCATGACTCTGTTCAGTCTGTTAAGGCGATGTTTGATATGGAGTCGATTTCTACTTTCTTTTTAGATTTTCATAGTATTGTACCCCCCCACCCCCCCCCTCCTCACTGTCCAACAAACAAGACAGAAGCGAAGCCACAGGGCTCGGTACAATTATCTTAAGGTCGACACACCAAGAACTAAGTACTTGAAGAAAAGATTCAATCGATACCGCATTTTGATTTGGAACGATATTCCTGAGAACGTTTCCCCTAAAAGTATATCAGTGAAATCCTTCAAAAGGAGATTCGGGACTTTTACAACTTCGTAATGGAACAAGGCGAAAGACTAGCGGCATAACACATACTTAAAAGTACCGGACATCGCAAATTAAGGAAACAATTCCAGACCACGCTGATGTACATTAGAAGTCCTAATCTAAGGCGCATTCAGGCTTACCCCTTGAGGTTGAAGGTGAGGGGAGGGGGCCCGAGCATTTTTTAAAGGGTGGTGCTGCTCAACTGGAAAAATTGCATTAGGCCACTAATTTTAAATTTTGTTTGGGGGAGGAGGCTCGAGACAAATTAGGTGTATATACAAGTGCAAGCACTATCACAGTCATTTTTAGTGTGCTTAATAAAAATTCAGTGAATACATTAGAGATGACTAGCCCCTACTAGAAAGCAAGTCAGAGGCAACGCCATATCATTGCCTATAGTACAGGCCATTAAGGCTTCAATGTTTAATAATTATTTTTTCCCCAGAGTCCAATTTTACTGTGAGAGGGTTGTTTACAATGAAGAGCACACTCCCAAAAAATTCTTCAAAAATAAAGCAAAATTGAACAATAATGCGAATATGAATAATTTAAAGAAATTTGAAGGATACTTCAAGAATTTGTTTATCAGAAATAAGAGGAGTAGAGAATCAAATTTCGTAACGAATTTCAAATGGACGAAGACAGTTTAGATCAAAATATGAAAGGTACTTGTCATCTACCTGTCAGAGTTAATCAACTAAGAAAAATTTCTACCTGACAGCGAAGAGTAGAATAATAAAGACAACTTATTGAAAATACATCCTATAATTATTTACCAAGAATCCCAGAATGACCTGCCAATCTTTTAGTCATAAAACTGATAACCTTTTTCCTTGTAACGAATTAAATATACTCCAAGACCTTGGGTCAATTATTTTTGGGTGGGGGTGAGGGGGTTTGCTATGTTTTTTAGATGAGTGTTAATATTAATGAGACCCGCGTAAACTTAATTGAAGGCAAAATTAGAGTTTAAAGCTGCTGAAACTAAAAGGTGAAAGAAACTGAAGAAATTGAAAATGACCTTCTAAAGGCTGCTCCTACTTACAGATTGTATCAGGCGGTAACAAACTACCGGATGAGCCTTTTTTGAAAATACTTTTGCCTACAAGATGACTCATTAAAAATTATCTTAATACTTTTATACAGAGAATTCTAAGGTTTTTTGTAATCCATAAGAACTTTAGAAACCAATGTAGGAAAATCAGAATGAGATTGTAAATTAAACTTAGACGAAAGTTACCATTTTGTGAGAGCTTTATTTGTTATTTTACAATTTTGAAGATCGTTTCCCATTTTATGATAACATGGTATTTTCTTTGTAAGACATGCATTTTTCAAATTTGTAAATTCATAATATTTTTAGTAGAAATCGGCTAGCATATTCTCACTGTAGTATTTGTTCTAGCCGAGTGGTTAGCGCACTGAACTTGCAATCCTATATCCTTCAGGACTGGGTTCAAGCCCTGGTGTCACCAATTATTTTGTTATGTCCAGAGGTCAGTAGCGTGACTCTGTAGGATTAGCCAGAGTCGGTGCGGCTCTAAAATGGGTACCTGGAGGAACCTGGGGAAGGTAAACACGAACGGTGTTTGAAAGCACCTGATGTCTGGCCCTAATCCTCCATTGCATCTCCTGGTTAAAGCATCACCAGTTTAGACTATAAAGTTTAGGGCTGTTTCTTTACTTATTCTCCCCATACAAATGGGCCAGCAGTTATCAAACAGTTCATGATAACCAACTGTAAGTAAGGAGCGACGCGGCTCCATATTAACCAAAACTCTAAAACCGGAAATTTCGATACCAATAGGTATATCAAAAAAATCGGCTTATTATGCCGATTAAATATATAAGTTTCATTAAGTTTAGTCTTATCCATTAACAACTACGAGCCTGAGAAAATATGCCTTGTTTTAGAAAAAAAGGGGAAACATCCCTTAAAAGTGAAGAAACATCACGGATGCGTGTTTTTTCTTTTCCCAGGGGTTATCGTATCGATCTAGTGGTCCTAGAATATCGTGAGAGGGCCCATTCCAACGGAAATTGGAAGTTCTAGTGACCTTTTTAAGTGACCAAGAAGATTGGAGGACAACTAGGTGCCCTCCCCCGTCCCTTTTCCGCCAAAATCGTCGGATCAAAATTTTGAGACAGCCATTTTGTTCATCATAGCTGAAAGGCCCAATAATTATGCCTTTGGATACAAAATGACCCCCCCCCCTCAACAGCCCCCTGGAAAAGGTCTTTTAGTTATAAGATTTTTCCATTTTTCAAGCATATTATTTGTTATTTCGAGGTATGCATACATTTTCGGATGGGGGGGGGGAGGACGAATTTTCTTCTGGAGTTTTGTCCAAGGGGGATATTTTCCATGGGGAGGGAAGTTTCTAGGGGGTGAGTTGTCAGGGGAAATTATACACTGGGGGAATTTGCAGGAATTTTTTGTATGTCTTGCTTTCTCTTTTCCGTCTCAATTTTAAGCGTGGAGATGTTAAGGGTAATTGTCCGAGGTAAAGTTTCACTGGGATTGAATTGTTTGGAGGATACTTCCGTGGGGATGGGCATTTCTCCGTGGAGGTGGGGCCAGATTTCCTAGCATTATCTTAAAAGGATCAGAAATAAATAAAAAAACAAGTTTTTCAACTGAAAGTAAGGTGCAACATTTAAACTTAAAACCAACAGAAATTATTACGTATATGAAAACAATTGCATCCTCCTCAACACTTCGCTCTTTACGCTAAAGTTTGAATTTTGCCCCTATTCTTTAAGAACAACTCCAGAAACACAAGGGTCGTTTAATTAGAACAATAAGAAGCTTTTTTAAAGTGCTAAGAAATTTTAGCGTAAAGAGCGAGGTGTTGAGCAGGATGCAACTCCCTTTATATACGTAATAATTTCTGTTCGTTTTAAATTTTAATGTTGCTCCTTACTTTCAGTTAAAAAAAACTTTTTTTTATTTAATATTCAAGTAAAATACAACATATAATACAATCTTCCTTAATTTTTATAACTATGTATCTCCGAAGTGACAAAGATGCCACCACTCAAGGCAAGGTTTAACGTCTTGGCAGTGGCAGTCTACTACAGGGACATTCACATAACTCTTTACGAGAATATTTTTCTTCGGCCTTTTCGGTGCTACCCATGCATCACAAATCGTCCCGTTGAAATGGGCTATTCTATCCAGTTCTTCCACTTTTCGATCCCAATTTACCCTACTTTTTTTTCATCAATTTTCCCTAAAATTCCCTGTATTTAGGTCTGATTTCTCCCTAATTTTCTCCCAAGAAAAAAGAGATATTTTGCCTTAAATTTCCATACAATCTACACGAAAAAAACATAGCGCAGCATCAAATTATTATTTTGTACTTTAGATAATAATGCTTATAACATCTTTTACACTACCGTAAACACATAAAAAAATTTAATCAAGTGTCATCTCCAGCACTTTATCGCACGTAGCGTTTGCCTTCGTCTTGAAGCCAGCGACAGCTTTCGGTATGCTGACAGTGGATGAAGTTTTATCTTCGTTTTTCAACCAGTAATTGACTCGAATAAATGAACCTAGTGTGAAATTCTCGACACTATCTCGGATGTCTGTTTTGATTAATTTCAGGAGACTAAACAAACGCTCAGCTGGTACATTAATAAAAGGTAAAGAGAAGATCCGTGATATGCACTTTCGCAAGTCCGGGTATTTGATTTCACTAATGCAAGTCTTCAGACTAAATATCTTCATCCAGTACTGCCAAACTGAGAGGTCTTCAACTTGGGCATCTCCTAAATGAAGCTGAGTGACACCAGTCATTGCCTGTGACCTCCATTCTACGTCTGTTTTCTGGAGGCAACACTATTCTCTTAGAACAGGAAATCTCGTAAACAGTGGCCTTACAGAGTTTTGCTTCAAATCTCGTGCATTCCTTAGTTCAACCAAAGCCAAAATGTAATAAATTTTGTCTTCAAACTTGAAACGGTCAATCTTGAATCTGCTTGATTAGGACTATATATTGTTTTCGGCAAGACTGGGAAAAAAGATCAATGTTATCGCTTGGCTCTTTAGCATATACGGGTTCTTGCATTGAATCGGTTACAGCTATCCCCATAAATGTTTGGTCTAAAGGCAGGTACTCACTTGAAAGGTAAGGATCCAGCTCGGTAAACAAACCAACAATGCAAATATAGTCCAGTTTCTTGGAGTTAGACGCAACATCATTCACAAGTTTGTTGGCACTTGCCTTTAGGGAGTGAAGAAGTGGAAGCTCAGATTGAAAAACTGTCTTGAATTTATTAGAGCGACCGAGAGAGTAGTCCATAAATTCAAGATAGGGCTTTGTCAACTTTCTTCGTAATATTGGCAAGATAAGGTTATTGGTTGCAGTTGGGTCGTCAAACGTGGTTTCTACGAAACACTGTGTAAGAGCAACCCGACGATCAATAAGCCTCTTTATGAAGGCGTGAAGGGACAGGGAGTGGATCTTTCCTGGTGCAAGAATTGAGAGTGCTTTGCATTGAAAGAACTCCTGAAATACCGTATACTTATCTCACCTGGAAGCGCTTCTGGAAAAGTGGGCATAGATATTTCACACCAAGTCTTCTAGTGTCTTGGGAAGTGACAAGCATGCATTGGATGAACATAAGTGAATAAGATGGCATAAGCATTTCACATTCAAGATATGGGGCACCATGGCTTTCATTAGCGTTGAAGCAGATCGATTGGCGTTGGTGCTCAAACATAACGTTAGTTGTATCTGCACAAAATCCAACAATATTTTGCCAGGGAATCAAGTTTTTTTCAATGACTTGTTTGATGCAGTTAGTCAGAACCTCGGCCGACCCATCACTACACTTAACCATGTCAAATACTTCCACATGAAGGTTTAGATCTTTCTCACTAAAAAAAAAAAACACTTCAATGATAGATAGTTGTTTATCATTAGTACAATCAGTGGTTTCATCAATTATTACGGAGAAAAAAGCAGTTTTGAGCAATTCAACTAACTGGTTGTGCAATACCAAAGAAAAATTATATCGCAAAATATTTGTAGCTTTCTGTTTACCCAGAGTGACCCCGCTAGGGCCTGGTCTTTTGGAAATAATTTCCTTAGGAGAGGGATCAAGCTGTCTGCAAGACGTAATGGCAGATTATGTTCTGCCGAAAATATACAGATGCGCTGTTCAATTTCATTGGCATTACTGCCTACAGTCAGAAGTTCTTCAATGCTGCCACGGCCAACCTTTGTCTCAATTTCATTGCTTGTTTTTATATGCTACTTGGTCAGGGCATGCTGGGTCAACTCTGATTTCCCTCAATATTCATACTTCAAACAGAACTTACAGTATGGTACATAAGTATTTTTCTTTGACTTGTTTGACACTCTTTTATCAATCCAATTTTTAAACATTGGTAACTGAAGCAACTTGTGAACAAATTTTTTCGATTGGGAATTCTCAAAATCCTTACTTTATCCCAGATTTCCCTGAAAATTCTTACTTTACCCCAGATTTCCCTTTATCCCTAGATTCAAGATATGCGTCCCTAAAAGAAGTGATTTCTCCCTAAAATAGGGTAATCTCCCTAGAAGTGGAAGCCCTGATTCTTTCAGTCATCCATTGGCTAATTAAGCAGGTGCAAGCAAATTATGAATAAACTGGGTAAAGTATTAGCGGCATATCGGACCCTTGGTGTCTTTGGCACCAGGAAATATTTTGTTAAATAAATTCGAAAAAAGAATAATTAATGCTAGACGGTTGGGAAACATATGTCTCTCATAAAACCGGTACGGACCAGTACCATAAATGCATGAAGATGAAAGTCCCCTGGCACAAAAATATTTAGAGACCTTCCCCCGTTTGGCAGTTTTGGCATTACTGTCATTCACCTGCACTAAGCGGTCTATTTTCAGCTATACAACTTTTAATCAACAAATTTGAAAATTCAATGAAAAAACTTGCCATTTTTTTTTATCAAACAAACTTAGTTTTTTAAATTCACTCCAGATTAAATTTACTCCAAGCCCATGACTCAAATTCCTTAGGGGAAGGGGGCATATGCTACGTTTTAGGTAAGTGTTACCACTAATGTTAATGTTATTATTTGTCATATTTATTAGTATTTTGTTTATAAATCTATGGACTAGTAATAATATGATAATTAATGATATAAAATGGTTTGAAAAAAATTTAGAAATAAAGTCAAGGAAAAACAGGTATCCTATTAATGAGTCCTAGGCTATTATTCGTATTTTTTTTCTTCTTATTTTGTTATTTGAGGGGTGTAAAGGAGTGTAGAGGATAATTTGGATAGTTTTTTTTTGTCGTTACGGTGACTCCAGTAGCAACTCAGCAACGAATTATGTATTTTTATTTATATATATATATATATATATATATATATATATATATATATATATATATATATATATATATATATATATATATATATATATATATATATATTTTTTTATATTATCAATATTTCTGGTATATTTATTTTGTGCTATTAACTAGTTCTAAAATTTTCTCTTTTTTTCTTCTATTTCTGGCATACTCCTAGGACAACTTGCCTTTGCAAGTTCATGGGCAGGCTACAAGATTTAGTTGAAAGACTTTGTTTTATGTATATATGTATATATATATATATATATATATATATATATATATATATATATATATATATATATATATATATATATATATATATATATATATATGTGTATATATATATGTGTATGTATGTGTATAAAATATATATATATAAATATATAATATAAATATATAAAATATAAAAATATATATATATATATATATATATATATATATATATATATATATATATATATATATATATATATATATATATATATATATATACGAAACCGTCCTGGATAAGTGGAAGTGTGCTGGGTTGAGAATTCTCTGTCCAAGGGGCACTGGTTCGATCCCTAGCGTGGCCAGTTATTTGGTTTGGGACGCGGGTCAGTGGTGGGACTCTGTAAGCTTAGCCAGAGTCAACCCAGCTCTAAATGGGTACCTGGTGAAACCTGTGGAAGGTAAGCAGGAAGAGAATGTAAAAGTACAGATTGGATGGCCCCCAGACCCCCATTGCACTTCCTGGCTGAAGAGCCACGAAACGGAGATCAACACCGCTGGTTTGGACCTTAAGGGTCTAGTGCCGTCATACTTACTTACTTACTTACTGTTTATATATGTACGCATTTCGCGAAGTTCTATTTTGTATTAATAAACTTAAATAAACTTGCACAGTGACAGTGAAGCACAACACTATCCCTATAGAGTTTTTTTTTCACAAGATCCATCTTTTACCACTTCGAAGCTTACCAAAAATAAAAAAGAAAGCAGCGAAGTTACTCTGCAACACAGAAGTGTGTGGTCAAAACCTTGAGCAAATGTTTTTTTCACTACAAACTTGTTGTTCTACAAAGTAACCGAAGCTGACATACTGATTAACTATCTTCCTGCTTCTTATTCTCCTGCCACGGTTTGCCACAAAAAAGGTCAAGCGGACCTATTCAGAAATTGTGTCACGTGATTTTTGAAAACATTTTTGCATATAAGACAAGTAATTGAAATTGGTTTATATTTTTGTAAAAAGAATTTTAATAGTTTTTGTAACCCATAAAAACTTCAGAAATCAATTTAGGAACATGAGAATGCGACAACGGTTTCAATTTAAACTGAGACGAAAGTGATCACTTTGAGAGAACTTTATTGATATTTCACTATTTTTAAAACTGTTTTTTCATTTTATGAGGAAGATATTTCCTACATGCACCAATATATAAATCATTTATGAAAACTTCAAATTTATGTCATAATAAGTTGTTTTGGCGGTGATATAGGTTTATTTAAAAAAAAATCTCTACATTTCGATAATGAGGAAATTATGAGAGAAAAATAAAAGATAGAAAGAGACATATACGAGGTTTTTTTTTCAAGTAAGGTCTGTTTGAGGATAAGTAGGCCAACACCATGAAATATTATTTCAAAAAAATAAATTCATTTTCAGAAAGTACATACTTTACTTTATTTAACGGCATAGTTGCCAAACTTTTTCAAACATTTGTCATACCTCTCAACTAATTTTAAAGTGACCTCTTCATGAAAACTTGCCACCTTCTCCGATAACCAAGAATTCACTGCCGTTTTACGTCATCATCATCACTGTCACGGTTGCCACTCAGGTGTTGCTTGAGGGGGAGAAACGAACGGCAATCACTCGGCAAAAGATCAGAACTGTAGGGTGGGTGGGTGGTCTAAAACTTCCCAGCAAAAACTGTCCAACAAATTGCGTGTCTGACCTGCAGTGTGAGGTCTTGCATTGTCAAGGAGGACAGAGGGCTTGGCAGTATGCTTCTGCATAAATAGTGGCACCTCGTTGCATTAAGTCGACCAACAAAACACCATGCCTATTCCAAAACACCGACGCCATGATTTTACACTGGGAGAGAATCTGTTTTGCCTTCAACTTTACAGGGGAGTGTACGTGTTTCCTATGTTCTGTTGCCTCGATTTAGGCGTGATATGCGAAACCCAAGTTTCGTCTCCAGTTCAACCGGTTGCCAACTTAGTGGCAACCATTACAATGATGACGACGACAGAAAAAAGGCGGTCAACTCTTGGTTATTGAAGCAGGTGGCAAGTTTTTATGAAGAGGTTACTGTTAAATTATTTGAGAGGCATGATAAGCGTTTGAAAAAACTAAGAAACCATGCAAAAAAATAGTGTAAAGTATGTACTTTCTGAAAATAAATTTACTTTTTTGAAATAATCTTTCGTTACGTGCTTATGTTCTAACGGACCTTACTTAAAATTAAATAAAAAAAACAAGTTTTTTTTAACTGAAAGTAAGGAACGACGTTAAAACATAAAACAAAAAGAAATTATTCCTTATATGAAAGGGGCTGTCCCCTCCTTAACGCATCGCTCTTTACGCTAAAGTTTTTTTTTGTTTAAAAAAATAGAGTTGTGAGAAAGTCAAACTTTAGCGTAAAGAGCGAGACGTTAAGGAGGGGACAGCCCCTTTCATGTAAGGAATAATTTCTCTCCGTTTTAAGTTTTAACGTTGTTCCTTACTTTCAGTTAAAAAAAACTTGTTTTTTTATTTTATTTTTGAACGTTTTTGAATAAATGCAGGTTTTGACATTGGCTCACCGTAAATGAATAATTAAAACAAAATTTGCAACTTGTTTAATTCTTGAACTTGTATAATTTTATTTAAGATCGTTTTTATTAGTAAAAGATATAAATAATTGACGAATTAACTTACATATCAAAATTCTATATTCATATATTTTTGATACGTATATTAGAGGGTCCACCCTCAAGTCAATACTTCGTTCTTCACGCTAAAGTTAAAATTTTGTTCCAATTCTTTAAAAATGACCGCTTAATCACAACGGCCGTTAATTAGAATAAATGGCTCTTATGAAAGCACTAAAAAATCTTTGGCTTAAAGAGCAAGGTATTGACTAGGGGGTAAGCCCAATCATATATGTAATATTTTCTGTTCGTTTAAAGTTTTGATGTTGCTGCTGTTGCAGCTGAAAAACTTGTTTTTTTATGTTTAGTTTCTGATGTTTTTTTAAATAATGTTGGGAAGTCCGGCGTCCCCTTCATAGCAATGTCCCTTCCCCCATGAAAGCTCCCTTCATGGAAAGATCCTCCCACATAACCCCTGACCCAACCCCCCCCCCCCCACTACCAGAAAAAATCTCCCCTGAAAACGTCTGTATACTTCCCAATAACCAATACTATATGTTAACATTGGGTAAAGTTCATAACGTTCAGCCCTCCCCCCGGGAACTTCGGGGTATTAAGTCATCCTAAAAGACATACTTATAACATTTTCGAACATGCTGAACAAAATGGCTATCTCAAAATTTTGATCGGGTGACTTGTGGAAAAACATGAGCGTGGGAGGGGGCCTAGTTGCCCTCAATTTTTTGGTCACTTAAAAAGAGCACTAAAACTTTTAATTTCCATTCCAATGAGCCCTCCCGAGATATTCTAGGACCACTGGGTCGATACGATCACCCCTGGGGAAAAAAAAAAAAAAAAAAAAAACAATCAAAAACGCATCCGTGATCTTTCTTCTGGCAAAAAATTCAAAATTCCTCATTTTTGCAGATAAGAGTTTGAAACCTCGTTAGTAGGGTTCTCGGAAACGCTTAATCTAATGATGTGATTTTCATTAAGGTTCTATATCTTTTAAGGGGTCTTTCTTCCTTTTTTCAAAAATCAGCCAAATTTTCTCAGGCGCGTAACTTATGATGGGTAGGACTAAACTTGATGAAACTTATATATTTGAAATCAGCATTAAAATCTAATTCTTTTGCTGTATCTATTTGTATCAAAATACAGTTTTCTAGAGTTTCGGCTACCATTGAGCCCGGTCGCTCCTTACTTGCAGTTCGTTACCACGAACTGTTTGAAAATACCCCTCTTATATTAAATGCAAGAATCTAAGCAAACATGTAAGTCTTTTTCTTCGTTCCATAATTAATTCATATAAACTTTGAAAAGATAATTAGTCATGTTTTCAAAAGAAAGCAGCTTTCCAAACAGCAAACTTTCCCGAAACTAAAAATCTTACAGCAAAGTTCTAAGAACAAGTTAATTTGCCTCAGGGTTGATTAATAGACTCGTATTTCCTTACAATACGGAAATTTTTGAATTTGTAAATATATGCTACATTTAGTAAAAATAGGCTAGCCTTTCCCCATAAAATTGACTAGCGAGAATTGTTATATTCCAGTAAAATTCAACATATAAAACAATCTTCCAATTTTTTTTTCAAATATTTTTGCCCCCAGAGATAAAACTACCATAACTAAAGCCAAGGTTTAATGTGTTTTCACTGGCAGTTTACATTCGCATAGCTATTTCCGAGGACCTTTACTTCCTTATACAACCAATTTTCGAGATGAAAAGTCACCTTGCCAAGATGATAAGTCAACTTATAAATTTAATTTAAATTAAAATGATGGAGTAGCTTACTATTTTTGAAAAAACAAAATTTGTTTTCTAAGTTCTAGAAACAACATGAGCAACAAGATGGAGCTACAGTCTGTTTCTTGTTGAAAAAAAGTTATATTCCAATAAAAAAACAAAGAAATATAAAACAATATTTCTGAATTTTTGCAACTATTTTTGTACGAAGTGACACAGCTGCCACCACTGAAGGGAAGGTTTAATGTGTTGTCTACTATAGGTACGTTCACATATCTCTTATCGAGACGCTTTATCTCCTAATTTTGTAGGAGTATCACTGTATCACTAATTTTCGAGCTGGTAATTCCAATGCGTGGGCAGTAGCACATAGATCAATTTGATTATTTGAAGAAGGAAAAGCCAGGGAGAGAGCATTTCTAAATCAGCCTTTTCAGTGCTACCTATGCATGACAAACCGCCCCGTTGAACGGGCTATTTTATCAAAGTCATGACTCTTTCAAGAAAAATTTAAATAAATGCACAAAAATTTGCAATTAAACTGGGTAAAAGATTAGCGGCATAACAGTAGTATAGCATCTATTCACGCAGAACTTACATCGGAACTTACATCACATAAACTTACTGAACAGGTTATATTCGGACCACAATGATTTACAATATGGAACTTACACTTATGCAAATGATATACCTCTTGATACCAGTAATTCTGTAGGTCAATGACCCAATTATGGTGTTCGTCCTGTATAGCATAAATTATGATGTACGTTCAGTATAACTTAGCATTAAATGGTCTGAAGGGTCTTAACTCAGGATATCCAGATAAAACCAGATGACAATAATAAGAATATTTTTTTTTATTTGGATTGAATGAAGCAGGTAAATGGTCGAAATTGCTTACCAGCTAAAGGTAAGTTTGAGGGTACCCACGCCACATTATATAAATGTCAGAATATTATTAGAATATATTCATCCTATTAAAAGTCGATTGACCTAGCTTCAATTCTTAGCTATGGTCGCTAAAATACACAAGTACCAAATGAGAAGTGCGGCTAAAATAATATAGTGTTTGGTATTGGAGTATGCCTAAAGTTGAAACTAATAAAGTCGTAGGTGCAAAGAAACGAATTTGAACATAGAAATCCAGAACAATCTTTAGAAATCCAGTACAATCCTGAGAAATCAAGTAGTGAGGTGGTTATGGAGTTGAGCCATCAGGGACCCCAACCATCAAGGACCCCAACCACTAAGGACTCCAGCCTCCAAGGGCCCCAATACCCTCTCCCCCAACTTTTTGGCCCCTCCCTCCATATTTTATACTGTATTTCAAGTTTAACTTTTTTGAGCTTTTATTTTTTTGAACATAGAAATTTTTTTCAACTTTTCTTTTACATGTCTTAAAATAGCATGAAATATGCTTAAAACAAAAAAAATCACATTTAATATTTTCGAAATACAAAATGAGAATGATATAGATATGTTAGTCGTGATTTTTACTATTAGAAAATTAATGTTTGTAGTGGCACTTTTCTTTTTTTTACTTAGAAATTTTCGGACTTTTTTTCAACTTTTTTCAACTTTGTGGAGATGTTGGAGAAAAAATAATCAGCTCATCTCTCTCAGACTTTTGGTGAAGACTCTGTTAACCTATCTCAGATTCTAATATATCCCCTATGAGCCCGCTAGTAGTATCTATATCTCTGAAAATTCCTTTTCTTACATCTTTGAGTTTTTTAATAAACATTCTAAACGTTTGACGGGCTAGTATACCCAAAAAATAATGGAAATATAACAAAGTAATGCATGACATATTTTTATTGAAATAACGACATATAGAATATTAACATAAAACTGTTATATACATTATTATACATTACTAAAATTATTGAAAAACTTTGGACATTTTGAATCTGTTCCATAAAATAATTAATCATGGTATCTCCTGATAGTGTAGCTATTGTCTTCTCCTAGTTCTTAACCAGTATAATAATTATTAATCCATTTTGAGTCATTCACAATTTTTTACTGTAGTGTCAGCTAGAGGTTCAATATGCGTTTCTTCTTTGGTATTACTACATTTATGGACTATATGTGTTGGTTTATGATCAATGGTAGTAATAATGTTTACATACGCTTTACTCTCCATCAATTCATCTTTATATTCATTAGTGAAATTGTCTGCCAATGCCATTTTTATTTTGCATGCTATTTTGCTGTCTATTATCACATTGTTTTTGCACAGTTAATACTTCTGGCATGTAGACAAGATATGGTTATGATATTAGTGCAGCAGTTGACCTTTCTTTTCCCCTTTGCTTTCATTTGAATACTAATACCAGAACTAGGGCAATAGGATCTATCAACATGTAACGTGTTACCACTAACAGTCGCAAGAAGTTGACCCTCATCGTCAACTATTATTTTTATGTTGGCATTCTCTTTGAGCACTATCATCTCTGGAACTGATACTTTAGCAAATCCACCATTTTATATTTTGAATCTCTTCGGTACTCCAAAGAAATCTAAACTCTCACTGTTGTGACAACACACGCTTACGTTTCCAATAGTGTTACCACTAGTGCTTGTTTCGTAGGTCAAATATTTGTCTTTGTCAGCATTCAACGCAACGATGAATTTATCATGTGCACACACTTTCTTCGAATAATTCATCTTCACTTTTTTAAAAATCTGATGTAGGTGCTTATCCTTCCAATGTACGAAAAATACTGATTTAATACAGACAATAAACTAGGTAATGTTGATAACCAGCCATAGAGTACCACTGGGATAGTATAGGTATCATAAGTACAGGTATCAAAATGTAACTCATTTGCATAATTATAAGTTCCATATTGTATATCATTATGGTCGGAACATAACCTGTTCGGTAGGATTATATGATGTAAGTTCCGCGTGAATAGATGCTATAGTACTCATAAGGGACACTTTCGCATTTAAAATTTAAAGGATAATAATAAAAAAAGCTTGCTATTTTTAATAAAACAAACTTAATTTTTAAAGCTCGGAGAACCACATTTCGTTATGATACAAGCAATTTATTAAAGGTAAAATGAGGCGGTGCCAAATATCAATTTTTTGGCTTTCTTATATATTTTTTATTACAACACATTGGGAATAAATGTATCTTGACAAATGTGTAAATCAAATCACCGAGGACTAAAAATGCATCAGTCGATTTAATTTGGAATTCTGTTCCAACTTGCATCTTTCCGTTCTTCTCCTTTAAAACTATGAGAATCTTAGTTTTATAGTCTTTACCTTTAGATTTCACTTTTTTTAATTTTTTCATGACCTAATATAAAGGATGTCTTCTGTTTTTTCTATAATATCTATTTCTGATTTCTTTTTAACTCATTATATTTTTCTTTTATTTGTTTTTGTGGCTATATTCTAGTGTATGTTCTCTCGTTTGTCTTTTCGCTCTTCTTTTTGTGTGTTGTGTATTGTGTAATAAAGTGTATTGTCTATTGTAATTGTGGTGTATCATCATTGCATTGTTAGGCTCCCAAAAAGCTAATCTTCTTGGGTCAAACAATCATTAACAGATCTTGTAAAAAAAAGCTTTATAAATCAAATTAAACTCATATTGACGAAATGGAATTCGCCGGCCAATTAAGAACTAGAAGTTAAGCCTGGTCTCCCATAAAAAATTACGAGTATGCATTTCTTCACTTATTCGAAGATATTCTCCTTTATGTTTTGTGCGGTTGGTGAGATTCTTTCTTTCAGAGGCTGGCGGTGTACTCCTCCACAATCGAGGAAAAATCAGAACACAATTTTAATTATCCAACTAAACTAATTGGCCATACATCTGGAACCAGACAAAAAGCAGGCCGTCCCCAAATGCGGTGAAATGAGGTGATATATTGGAAGTTTTTGGAAGGGGTAACGAGGAGAGCTTTGAACAGGTTGGGGCAGAGGAGTTGAGTGCGCAGCTGTTTTGTTCTCAGCCGTCTTCGTGCCAAAGTGAGTTGTTAGTGATAGTAGTAGGAATAAACTTTGCTACAGCTAGGATAAACATTGAAAATGGTCCTTTAAACACAAACCTCTAGATCAAATATGATATACTTCCACACGCTTTTTTAATGTCAAGGTTCGTGTTCTTTTTTTTATTGTGAAATTTAACAATTGATGGAGGTTTTACAGAATTCTCATGAGGCAAAAAGAAGAAAAATGTGGAGCAATTCAAGTTATACATTAGTGAAGGCTAGTAGGCAGTGGCGTAATTTCATCAAAATCTCGGGGGGGGTCAAAGTTGGATCCAATTTTCCCAAATCAAGTGAAAATGATAGTGAAAACTGAAAAAAGAGCCATATAATTCCACAAAGGTAAAAATATACTGAAAAAACTGACCCGTTTCTCTGGATGCTTAAATAAAACGGGCTTATCTTAGTTTTGACAAGATTTTTGAAGAAACTGAATTTCAGAAAGGGGGAGGCAAACCGAGGTCTGGGAGGGGCAGTTTCCTCCCTACCCCATAGCAAATTACGCCTATGCTAGTAGGTCAGCGTGATCTACGGATGAGAGATAACAGATTGTCCAAGATTACACGCATTGACCATCCGTGTAGGGCCAAAATAAAAGCGGGTTGTCCCTGTATAGAGTGTGAACAAATCACAAGAAAGGGTTTAAAGGGAATTAAAACTTTAAGGAAGGGGGTAAAGAGCAGAGCAATGAATATTTTGAATGGAGGAGGAGCGAGCGTAACTGTGCTGGCCAAAGTCTGTTTGTTGCTGCACTGAGTTTTTATTAGTTGTAGTGGTGTAATGCATTTCTTAGCGAATATTAGCGAATACAGCCCAAGTTCTTAATTAGTATCCCAGGAGAGTATTCTCCCTGGACACCATTGTATTGTTCATTTTCAAATTATTAATTAAAAAAAATTTTTCGAAAAATAAGTTTTTCAAAGAAAAGTAAAGGCCATTTTAAACTTAAGCTCAGCAGATACAAATACCTTTTAAAATTCAAACTCAAACGACCAGAAATTACTATTAAAGAATAAATGAAACCCAAAACGAACAGAAATTAAATAAACAATCATAGCGAAAACATACAACAAGTAATAATATAAATGAACAAATAGATCTTAAAGCGAGTAATGCTTAGATTAAATATGAAAATCAAGCTTAAAACGAAAAAAATATTTTCCAATTGAAGTATAAATGAAACTTAAAACTAACCGAAATTAAATTAACAATCAATGCAAACAAACATACACTACATATTAATGTAAATTAATAAATAAATCTTAAAAGGAGTGAAACTTAAATTGAATATGCAAATTAAGCTTGAAACGAACAAAAATCACTGCAAACAAGAGTTTGGGTATGACTTCCTTCTCTCACTGTAAAAGTCTGGAACCTACTGCGTCATTGGCACTTTATTGAAAACCAATTTTATGACAAATATTTTCTTTTGTACTTAATATTGAAAATAAACATTAAAATTATAGTAAGATTTTGAACTGATGAGCTTTAAGCAATTAATATCATTAACATTCAAATATTCAGTTTAATTTATTAGCTCTTTTCAAAGTTGTTAAAGACGAATTATAGTTTCACTACAAACAAGTGTTTGGACACTGCTTCCTTTCCTAACTGTAAATAAAAACCGAAAGCCTACTACGTCATTGTCACTTAAATGAAAACGGATTATATTACAAATATTTTCTTGTCCAGTTCTTACAGAGTTGAAAATGAAAATACAAATACTGTGGAAGAAATTGTTGAACAGATGGATATTTGAACAATTAATATCATTATATATCAAATATTCAATTTGATGTTGTTTATACTTTACAAGACTATTCAAGACGCATATAGTTTTCAGTAAAGCGCCAATGACGCAGAAGGTTTTAGACTTCTACAGTGAGAGAAGGAGGTCATACCCAAACTCTTGTTTGTAGTGATTTTTGTTCGTTTCAAGCTTGATCTGCACATTCAATTTAAGTTTCACTCGTTTTAAGATTTATTTATTAATTTCGTTTCAAGCAAAATTACTATCTAAAAATTTTTATCAGATGGGTTGGGGAAAAACGGCGTGTGGGGACAAACTAAGCTTCGACCTCATTTGACTCTTTAAAAGTGAACTAAAACTTTGTATTTTCAATCATATGAGCCCTCTCTGAAGTTTATACGGTTCTATTAGAACCATATATATCTCCAAAGTATAACTTACAACGCCTGTCCCTGGCCCTCGGGGGTTGTGTCGACCCTGGAGTTTTAATATCTGATGGTTGAACTATTTTTAACAAAATGATCACCTCAAATTTTTATCAGATGGGTTTATCCATCCAATACACCAAAATTCGTGGAGGGCGGGAGGGGCTAGTTGCCCTCCGATCTTTTCTCACTCTGTGAAAATGAACTACAACTTTTAATTTCCATATGAACCCTCTCTGAAGTTTATACGAGCATCCCTTTCATAAGAACAACATACGGCCCCAGGACATAGCTTACAATGCCTGCCCCCGGGGCCTGGGGGGATGTGTCGACACCGTAGTTTTTGTTATCTAACGACACAGGAGTTTTTCTTATCTGACCTTTGAACTATTTTTAACGAAATGGTCATACGTAAAGGAGTTTTTGTTATATGATCTTTGAACTATTTTTAACAAAATGTCTACCTCAAATTTTTTATCAGATGTATTTGGGGAAAAAGGGCTTAGGGGGCAGTTGCCCTCCGATCATTTTTTTATTCTTAAAAAGGGCACTAGAACTCGATTTACAGTCGAAAGAGCCATATTTGAAGTTTATATGACGACCCCTTCTATATGAAGAGCCTCTGGGAAAAAAAATAAACGGAGCGTGGGGGGATGCTAGCTGCCCTCTGATCACTTCTGACTCTTAAAAAGTGAATTAGAACTTTCAATTTCCAATCAAACGAGACCTCTAGGTTTATAGGAGCATCCCTTCCATTACAATCATATATGCCCCCATGCCATAACTTACAACACCACCCCCGGGCCCTGGGGGGCTGTGTCAATACCTGAGTTTTTTGTTATAAGAACATTGAACTATTTTCAACAAAATGTCTATCTCAAAAATTTTATCTGATGCATTTAGGGCGTAGAGGAGGGGGGGAGCTAGTTGCCCTCCGATCTCTTTTGACTCTTAAAAAGTGAAAAAGCACTTTCAATTTCCAATCATGTGAGCCCTCTCCGAAGTCTATACGAGCATCCCTTCCATAAGAACTATATATGCCCCTAGAGCATTATTCAGAACGCCTGCCTCCGGGCCCTGGCACGTTCCGTCGACACAGGAGTTTTTCTTACCTGACCTTTGAACTATTTTTAATGAAATGGCTATTATAAAAATTTTATCGGATGGGTTTGGGGAAAAAAGGGTGTGTGGGGAGGGGCTAGTTGCCCTCGGATATCTTTTGACTCTTAAAAATTGAACTAGAACTTTCAACTCCAATCAAATGAGCCCCCTCCCCCTGAAGTTTATACGAGCATCCCTTCCATAACAGCTATACATGCCCCCAGGGCATAACTTACAACGCCTACCCCCGGGCCCTGGGGGCTGTGTCAACACCGGAGTTTTTTGTTATCAGGACTTTGAACTATTTTCAACCAAATGTCTATCTCAATATTTTTATCTGATGCATTTAGGGCATGGAGGAAGGGGAGGGCTAGTCGCCCTCTGATCTCTTTTGAATCTTAATAAAAAAGTGAACGAGAACTTTCAATTTCCAATCAAAAGATCCTTCTCCGAAGCTTATACGAGCATCCCTTCGATAGGAACTATATATGCCCCTAGAGCATTGCTCATAACGCCCGCCTCCGGGCCCTGGCGGGTTCCGTCGACAAAGGAATTTTTCTTATCTGACCTTTGAACTATTTTTAATGAAATGGCTACTTTAATAATTATATCGGTTAGGGTTGAGGAATAAAGAGTGTGTGTGGGGAGGGGCTAGTTGCCCTCGGATATCTTTTGACTCTTAGAAATTTAATTAGAACTTTCAACTCCAATCAAATGAGCCCCCCCCCTGAAGTTTATACGAGCATCCCTTTCATAAGAACCATATAAGCCCCCAAGACAACACTTACAACGCCTATCCCCCGGGCCCTCGGTGAGTTTTTGTTATCTAATCTTTGAACAACAATTTCCAAAAAAATGGCTATCTCAAAATTTGTAACGGATGGGGTTGGGGGAAAAAGAGCGTGGGGGGGGGGCTAGTTGCCCTTAACTCTCTTGAATCTTAAAAAGTGAACTTCCAATTACCAATCAAACGAGCCCTCTATAAAGTTTATACGAGCATCCCTTTCATAAGAACCATACATGCCCTTAGGGCATAACTTAGAACGCCTTCCCCTGGGCCCTGGGGGTTGTAATGACACTGGATTTTTTTTATCTGACCTTTGAACTATTTTTAATAAAATGTCTATCTCAAAATTTTCATCAGATGGGTTTGGAAAAAGAAGGCGTGGGGCGGGGGGAGGGGGGGGTGCTAGCTGCCCTCGGATCTCTTTTGACTATTAAGAAGTGAGCTCGAACTTTCAATTTCCAATCAAATGAGCCTTCTCTGAAGTTTATACGAGCAATCCTATCATACAATCCATATATGCCCCAGGGAATAACTTACAACGCTTGTCCCCGGGCCCTGGGGGGTTGTGACGACACCTGAGTTTTTGTTATCTAACTTTTGAGCAATTTTTAACTTAATGGCTATCTCAAAACTTTTATTGGATGCATTTGGGGAAAAAGGAGCGTGCGGGGCTAGTTGCCCTCCAATCGCTTTTGATTCTAAAAACTGAACTAGAACTTTCAATTTCCAATCAAATGAGCCATCTCTGGAGTTTTTACGAGCATCCCTTACCTACCAACCAGAGAGTCCCCCCGGGCCTAAATTACCACACCGGACCTCCGGCCCTGGGGGGGGGGGGCTGTCTTGACTCTAGTGTTTTTATTCTTTGGTCTTTGAACTATTTTTAAAAAAAACCTATCTCAAAGTTCTTATCGGATGGGTTTGACGAAAAAGAGGCGTGGATGGGGGGATCTAGGTGCCCTCCAATCTCTTTTGACTCTTAAAAAGTGAACTAGAACTTTCCATTTCAAATCAAATGAGCCCTCTTTGAAGTTAATACGAGCATCCCTTCCATAAGACCCATAGATCCCCCCCAAGGCATAACTTACAACACCGGCCCCTGGGCCCTTGCGGGTTGTGTCGACACCGGAATTTCTATTATATGATCTTTGAACTATTTTTAAATAAATAGCTATTTTAAAATTTTTATTGGATGCATTTGGGAAAATGAGATTTGGGGAGGGGGGACTGGCTACCCTCCAATATCTTTCGACGCCTAAAAAGTGAACTAGAACTTTCAATTTCCAATTAAATGAGCCCTCTCTGAAGTTTATATGAGCATTCCTTCCATAAGAACCATATATGCCGCCAGAGCATAACTTATAACCCTTGCCGCTACAGACTGTAGGGGAAGTGTCCTCCTCAGACATATAATTTCAGGAACTTTCAACTCCGTTGAACAAAGTAGTCATCTCAAAATTTTGATTGGATGTGTTTGGGGAGATGGGGGGCGTGGAAGAGGTGTTCAGTTGCCTTAGAATCACTTTCGACTATTAAAAAAGGAACTAGCCATTTAAATTTCCAATCGAATGATCCCTTTCTGAAGTTTCTACGACAACGCTGTCTATACAAAACCTTATACGCCCCCAGGGCATAACTTACAACCCTTGCCCTGCGGGCTGTGGGGGGGTTGTCATCCTCAAAGACCTAATTTCCAGAACTTAAAACTACGTTGAATAAAATGGTTATATTAAAATTTTGACTGGATGTGTTTGGGGGAAAGGTGGGCACGAGAGGGGGGTTAGTTGCCCTCCAATCACTTCCAACAATTAAAAAAGGCACTAGCTCTTTGAATTTCCAATCAAATCAGCCTTTTTTTAAGTTTCTACGACAACACCTTCTACAAAAACCTCATATACCCCTAGGGAATAACTTCCAACCTTTGCTCTGAAGGCTGTGGTGGAGTGTCCTCCTCTATATATAATTTCTAATGGAAATCAACTACGCTGAACAAAATGGCAATCTCAAAATTTTGATTGGATGTGTTTCGGGGAATGGTGGGCGTGGAAGGGGTGTTAGTTGCCTTCCAATCACTTTCGACTATTAAAAAGGGCACAAGCCCCGCAAATTTCAATTGAATGATCCCTTTTCAAAGTTTCTACGACAACTTCTTCGATACTAAGTGCCCTGCTCTAAAGGAATAAAATAATAAATAATACATTGTGCCAACATCATTCTTATATGGCCCCTGAACATAACATAAAACCCTTGCCCTGAGGGTTGTCCTCCTCAAAAACATATTTTCTATTTGGAAATCAAATACGCTGAACAAAATGGCTATCTCAAAATTTTTATTGGATATGTTTGGGGGAATGATGGGCGTGGGGGGATTAATTGCCCTCCAATCACTTTTGACTCTTAATAAGGGCACTAGAACCCTCGATTTCCATTCGATTGAGCCCCCTTTGAAGTTTCTACGACGACCCCTTCCATATGAAGTGCCTCTGGGAAAAAATAATAATAATAATAAAACATATGGCCTATATGTATATGGCCTATAGCCGTATGGCCTATAGCGTTGCCTCTGATTTAAAAAAAAATTAAAAAAGTTGTAGTCCACTAATTTCTCATTTTGTGAAACCGACTACAGCAAGGCACTATAGAATATTTTAGATTTGTCAATTTATCCATTGATATTAAAAAGTTTCCAAATTCAATGGATTTTCCCAAGAGGTCCCTCCATTGCACTTACTGAAGAAGTAATTGGCTTACCAGTTAGACTGAGAGGAATGCAAATTTCTTCAGTTTTTCTTGTATTCAATTCGCTCTACTTTCACTTCACCACTGACCAACTGATATACATAGGTGATAACGGTAGTACTTTGAATGTCCATTAAAACAAAAGATGGCGTAACAGACCTATAAGATAACAGCGTGTTGTGGTAAGCATGTTAAGAGACGCTAGAAAAACCAAATCCAGGAAAATGAAAATTGTTACTTAGCCTAGGAAATATTACTATTCACCGTTTTCTCAAGTAAAAATAATCTAGCTGATCGCTGTACCATTCTATTTCTAAGCTCATTTAAACTTTTGCTTTCTCGAAAAAAATAAAGAAAACCTACAGATTAACACAAAATAATCAAACAGTTCGAACTAACGAACTAACGAACTGTAAGGAAGAGGCGACTCGGCCCAATGGTAATAAAAACTCAACAAACAGGAATTTCGACATTAATACATCAAAAGAACTGGATTTTTCTTCTGATTCAAAATATAAAATGCATAAGTTTAATGTTTACCCATCAAAAGCTACGAGCATGAGAAAATTTGCCAGATTTTCGACAAAGGGGGGGGGGGCACCCTAAGAAATCCAGGGATCTTAATGAAATTGACATCATCAGATTCAGCATACCCAAAAACCGTAATGCAGCCCCTCGGGAACAGCCCCAAAAAACATGACCGCTGCAGGCCCTTAATAAATTTTCAATTGTAAAGAAAATATATTTTCAAAAAGAAAAAAAAATCATTTCCTTTACTGAGTTATAACTATGGATTATATACATTGGCACAATATTAAATGTATTTTGAACTGGACTAAAAGCTAAAAGTTAAGCTAGTTCTTCCATAACAAATTTAACTTGTGCATTTCTTCTCGTATGCACGTCAGTAGCCAGTATCTTTCACTAAATTGATTTCTTCAGTAAACACTAAAATGTACTAAATTGCATAGAAAATATATTTGTAAAAAGTAACAAAGAAAATCCGTTTCCTTTACTGATTCTGAAAAACTCTAACTAAGAGCTATTAATTTCTTAAACCGTTTTATATTTTAGTATTATTTTATTTTAGAAGATCGGAAAGAAAATAATAACCAAAATCAACTCGATGTCGGACATGCGCAACCAACCTTTCCATAAAAAAAAGTTTAAATTTGCAAACTTTAGACCATACCCTGAATAATAAATGTGTGCGTAGGCCCCCCCCCAAAAAAAAAAGTTTGTTGTTTTTTTCCAAATTCACTGTCTTATTAAAACTTTTATCCGTTTTTTTTTTATTTTCATTTCCTTTTAGTATGACTTAACTGTACGACTTAATGAAACTTAGCACCGATCTATATCTTCTAGTTAAACATTCTAAGCATATTGAAGACCAGTTAAATGTAAAAATTAGCAATAACCATTTTTGCAGACGAAGCGACACTTGATCCTCCTTCTTTAAACAGTAAATTTAACACCCAGTACTATGTTTAAAAAAAAATTTATTAGAATGGTAGCAAATTAATCTAAAATGTGTAAGTGGCCTTCCTAGGCCAGGGAAATAAAATTATGAATATAGAAAAGCCTTCAGAACCTTTCATTTAAATTTAATTTTAGAGAAAACTGAGTAATTTTTGCACTCCTTCACCCACCTCCTCTTCCAACCAAGGGATCACTTACTTCCCACCAATTGGTGTACATCATGGAGCGCCACGTGTGCCAGAGAGTTCCGCCACACTTGGCGTAGTCCCCAAAACGCTTGACACACGCCACCTGGCGTGCCTGATTACTCAGAGAGAGCAACCCAAGCCTCGAACGTGCCTTTTACGTTCATGAAAACTTTCTTCAACAATAACATAAACTAAGGTATTAGTCCCTTGCAATTCCACATCCTATATGTTTATCCTTTCATGTTTATTGTATTTTCATGCATCCTTTAATGGTAAAATAAACCGTTTTCTCGGGGAAAAAATGAGGTTAAGCTCAATGAATTCAAAATCCTTTTTTGTTCAGTAAAAACAGTCACAGGACTCTAATTTATCTAGAGATTCCCGGAAATCTGCGTTCCGGATCATTTTTACGATCGAAAGCTTTTGGACTTTTGGCACTTATTTTTTGGGGCTAAAAATTCAATACCGTTAAAATGAAAGAGGTGCTGAAGTGTTATGTTCCAGAGAACAATCCAGCCGAACGAAGATTTTGATAGATAGGCCTATAGCTTGGTGATTTTTTATTATTGAAAAAATAACTTTTGATAGATTTATTTCGAATCGTTGTTCTAATAAAACTTCATTTTCAATAATAATAATAATGTATCAAAGAGACAACAAAAAAAATTCTATTTGATTTTTAAAAGAATATTTATTATTTATTTTATTCAAGTCCCACCCGACTGTGAAGTATTTTTCTCTTTTTTCTTAGTGTTTTTTTAGTCAATTTCTTTTGTATCCGTTCACTGGACATACGTGTCTATAAGTTATTCATATACCTGTTGTACATTTTCCCCCAATAAATAGATCAGTGTTCTAACCTTGAAGCATGTGGGGCTGAGCCCTGGGCCCCGTAAAACCAAGCAGCGAAAAAGTCCACTGCACTACCAAGGGATATATTAAATTTAAACGAGTACTTAAAAATATATTTGAATATATTTTAGCATCGAAGAAAACTGAATAATATTTTCTAAGAACAATTGTAAACATAGCAAGATACTTCTCAAACAGTTCTTGGTTACCCATCAAATGTTACGCGCCTGAGAAAATTAGCCTTATTCTCGAAAAGGGGGGAAACACCCCCTAAAAGTCATAGAACCTTAATGAAAATCACACTATCGGATTCAATGTATCAGAGAACCTTACAGTAGAGGTTTCAAGCTCCCATCTACAGAAATGTGGAATTTTGTATTTTTTACGTGTTAATTTGTTGTTTTTTTTTCCACAGGGGTGATCGTATCGACCCAGTGGTCCTAGAATATCGCGGGAGGGCTCATTCGAACGGAAATTAAAAGTTCTAGTGCAATTTTTAAATGGGCAAAAATGGAGGGCAACTAGGTCCCCTCCCACGCTAATTTTTTTCCCAAAGTCACCCCATCAACATTTTGAGATAGCCATTTTGTTCAACATGGTCGAAAAATATAATAAGTATGTCTTTGAGGATGATTTATCCGTCACATTCCCCGGGGGAAGGTCTGCAATTTATGAGCTTTGTCGATTGTTTACATATAGTATTATTTTTTGCGAATTATACAGAAGTTTTCAGGGAGGATTTTTTTCAGGTAATGGGGGGGAGTGGGTCGGGGGTTACGTGGGAGGATCTTTTCATGGAGGAAGTTTTCACGGGGGAAGGGACATTGCTATGAAGGGGGCACCGTATTTCCCAGCTTTATTAAAAAAACAATCAGAAATTAAATAAAAAAACAAGTTTTTCAACTGAAAGTAAGGAGCAACATCAAAACTTAAGACCAACAGAAATTATTACGTATATGATTGGGTTCGCCCCCTAGTCAATACCTCGCTCTTTACGCTAAATTTTTTTAGTACTTTCATAAGAGCTATTTATTCTAATTAAAGGCCTTTGTGTTTAATGGGTCATTTTTAAAGAATTGGAACAAAACTTGAGCTTTAGCGTAAAGACCAAGCTATTGACTAGGGGTTGAACTTCTTAATATACCTAATAAAAATATACGAATATAGAAGTTCGTTAATTAAGTTAATTCGTAAGTTACGCATATTTATTACTAATAAAAACGTTCGTAAATAAAATTAAACAACTTTCGAGAAAGCCATTTAACCAAAAAAACTAAAATTCATTTGCAAATTTCGTCTTAACTATTCATTTACGGTGAGCCAAAATCAAAAGCTGTATTAATTCAAAAACGTTCAGAAATTAAATATAAAAAAAACAATTTTTTTTAACTGAAAGTAAGGAGCGACATTAAAACTTAAAACGAACAGAAATTATTCCGTATATGAAAGGGGCTGTCCCTACTCAATGCTACGCTCTTTACGCTAAAGTTTGACTCTTTCTCACAACTCTATTTTTTAAAACCATAAAAAAATTTAGCGTAAAGAGTTAGGCATTGAGGAGGGGACAGCCCCTTTTATATACGGCATAATTTCTGTTCGTTTTAATTTTTAATGTCGCTCCTTACTTTCAGTTAAAAAACTTGTTTTTTTTTATTTAATTACTAACAAAAACACTATTTTTCTAAACCTTAATCCTCGAGCAATGTGTTTTTAAGCCCTCTTGTCTAAATCAAAATGATCTAATTGAAAACTAAACACAATGAGTCTAGTTACTATAGTACACAGGCACTGATAGATTAAATACAAATAGTGTGGCTTGTATGAAACCTCCTAAATATTTTGCGTTTAATAGTGATTGGGGACCATTATACAGGGACCCTCTTAATATTCCCATGCTTATAGAGTTTTTTTTTACTAGGTTTTACTTATTTACCATTATACATCCTTCGAGTTCGACTCCGTACAATTCAACTAACCAAAAACAGGGTTGCTACCTTTTTAGTCCATGAATGTGTCCCCTGAGCCTTCAAAAATGTGTAATTTTTAACTAAAATGTGTCCACCTTGAAATCTTAAAAACTAGAGGTTATTTTTTACTAGCTGTAATATTGACCAAAAGATGCTTTGTAAACATCTTTCAAGGCGGACAGTTAACATCAATTATGATAAAGAAATCCATATATAACATTCATACAAAATGAGTTAGTGTGAAAGCCCAAAACTTATATAAACATGTAAATCCAGCCACACCTCCACGGAGAAATCCCCCTCCCCCGGAAATATTCTCTATATAATTCAATCCCGGTGAAAATTTACCCTGAAAAATTACCCTTACAACTCCACGCGCAATATTGAGACAGAAAAGAGAAGGAAAGAAAAATAAAAAGAATTTTGCATAGGAATTCTGGCACATTCCCCCACTGTAATATTTCCCCTGACATGTTCACCCCTTGGAAAATACCCCAGCAGAAAATTTCCCCCCTCCCCAACCAAAAATGCATGCATACTTCCCAATAACAAAGACTAGTCGAAAATAATAAGCAAATTTTGCTACTTAAAGACCTTTTCCCTGGGGCTGTGGGTGGGGGGGGGGGGTATGTTATATCAAAAGCATAGTCATTGGGTCTTTCAACTATGATGAACAAAATGGCTATCTCAAAATCTTGATAGGATGATTTTGGGAAAAAAGAGGCGGAGAAGGGGGCCTAGTTGCCCTCCAGTCTTTTTGGTCACTTAAAAAGGGCACTAAGACTTTTAATTTCCGTTTGAATGAGCCCTGTTTTAATATTTAAGGAGCCCTGGGTCGAAACGATCACCCCTGGGAAAAACAAACAAACAAAAACAAACAAATAAACACGCATCCGTGATCTTTCTTCCGGCAAAAAATACAAAATTCTACATTTTTGCAGATAGGAGGTTGATAACTCTTACATAAGGTTCTCTGATACACTGAATCTGATGGTGTGATGTTCAATAAGATTCTTTGACTTTTAGTTAGTGTTTTCTTCTTGATTTGAAAATCAAGCAAATATTTTCGGCCTCGTAGCGATACATGGTATAAGATGAAACTTATATATTTGGAAGAAGCATAATAAGCCATCTCTTTTGATATATATATATATATGTATATATATATATATATATATATATATATATATATATATATATATATATATATATATATATATATATATATATATATATATATGTATATATATGTATATATATATATATATATATATATATGTATATATATATATATATATATATATATATATATATATATATATATATATATATATATATATATATATATATATATATATATATATATATATATATATATATATATATATATATATATATATATATATATATATATATATATATATATATATATATATATATATATATATATATATATATATATATATATATATATATACATATCGGTATCAAAATTCCGTTTTTTAGAGTTTCGGTTACTGTTGAGCCGCGTCGCTTCTTACTAACAGTTCGTTACCACGAACTGTTTGATTGACGTTTTTTTTAATCAAAATATATATCCAGTTGGGAAATGTTTTGTTTTATGTCATAAATTTACAAAATATATCCCTTTTTTGCCCTTTTATTGTGTCGCGGCATATGGGAATGTGTCCTTTTGACATAAAATGTGTCCATCCAGTTCGCAGTCCTGATCAAAAAGCCTAAAATCTTAGGCATCTCTTGTAAGTTTCAATTTTAAAAAAAGTTTCTGACTCCTAGACCTATATGTCTATATACCTCCCCATCGCACCTAAGTAATTACTAAACAATCTAAGTAATCAATCTTGATTAAAAGTCTTCTTAACGACTCCTGTAACACTTCGTTCACTTCGAGTTCAATTCCCAAATCATAGAAAAGAAAGAATAGAAAACACATATTTCCCGCGAGGAAACCTTGGCTTTCTTAGATAGCACAAAGCTGAAATGAAACTAATGGGTGGAACATATAGTAAAATAGAAAGGGAAATTGGCGGAAAAAAGAACCCTTCTTCAGAATAATAAGGTCCGTAACTGCCCTTGTTTGAGCGAAACAAAACGAAGAATAAACTGAAAGTACCGTAAAAGATGGGATATAGTGTAGCACAATGAAAAAAATTGTGGTAAGATAAAGAAACGTGTTCTTTAAATAGGCGCTTCTAAGTATACCAAATTCCTATTCCTGTTCAGTAATTTCTAGCCAGTAAATTTCAGGCAAACTGCCAGAAAAGATGCTTATTATACACTGTTTGAGATTTTTTGAAGAAAAAGAGGGGAAAAAAACCCGAGCATCCTCTCCATTAAAACCTTAATCATATAGCCTATAGTCGTATATAGACGGCATTCACTTCAGGAGAAGTAAAGGAAAGAATACGGCATTGGGCTTTATAGTCCCAACCGGGGGTGCTAATCTCCATTCATTGGCCCTTCAGCCAGAAACTGCTATGGGAGGTTGATGCCTTATTGACTCGTGACGGGGGTCCATATATGGGCATAGAGCCACGTGGTTTATGGACTTTGTCAGTGAGAATTTGAAAAACAGGAATTTTGTCACATTTATGGATGGTTTTATGGACTTTCTCAGTGAGAATGAAAAAACAGAAATTTTGTCACATTTATGGATGGTTTTATGGATGGTTATGTGTGTTGATTATTTGATGGTTTTATGGATTTTGTCAGTGAGAATGAAAAAACAGGAATTTTCTCACTTTAAAAACAAGGAATTTTGTCTGTTTTATGGACTTTGTCAGTGAGAATGAAAAAACAGAAAGTTTGTCACATTTATGTCTGTTTTCATGGATGGTTATGTGTGTCGATTATTTGATGGTTTTATGGATTTTGTCAGTGAGAATGAAAAATCAGAAACTTTGACACTTCCTTCTTGTTGTTGTTCAAGCCAGATTTTACGAGTTTCCGGGAAGCAGTATTTGTTATTGTTGTTTCCAAGCCAAATGTTACGAGTTCCCGGGAAACAGTTAATTAATGTCTGACAGATGACGTCAAGTTAATTAATGTCCTTTGCATTTCCAAAGAGATTTGTCTAGGAGAAACAGTTAGATCACACATGATGTCATGATTGATTGATTGACACGAAAGGGGAATTAATTTGTTGTTCTAAAGAGAATTGATTCACGGGCAGATGTTTTGATCTTAGCTTAGGAAAAGGTTTCCAAATAATTTGAAATGCATTAGCGCAGAGATGCCAAACAAAAGGAACATGCTGAAATTCCGTTTGGGGATAATTTTGGCGAAACCGTTTTAGCTATTTTATGGAACTATTTCGGCGAAACAGCTAGAGACATTATAAAATATGATTTTAGAAGAGATTTTGGAAGAGAATTTGAGTGTGGTCGTTATAATACACAAGTTTCAATTGAACAGTGTTGTGAGGTCCTCTACCCCAACCCCAAAGGGTTCCGATCCCCCTACCACAACCCCGAAGGAAGCCAGCGGTCCTCAAAGGTTCTCTGGGCTTCCAAAGGACCCCGGACCCCCAAAGACCCTCACCCAGTCCCCTAAGGTCCCCAGGCACCCAAAGGGCCCCAGACCCTAAAAAGGCCATACCCGAGCCCCAAAGGTCCTCCCCGGTCCCCAAAGGTCCACCAGACCCCCAAAAGCCCTCCCCGGTCCCCAAAGGTCCACCAGAACCCCAAAAGCCCTCCCCCCGTCCCCAAAGGCCCGCCCCCGGTCCCCAAGGGCCGCCCCGGGCGCCCAGGGCTCCCCAAGGGCCCCGATTACTCTACCCCTACCCCGAAGGAAGCCTCCGGTCCTCAAAGGTCCCCCCGGCTCCCAAAGGCCCTCACCCGGTCCCCAAAGGTCCACCGGGCACCCAAAGGGACCCCAGCCCCCCAACGGCCCCACCGGGCCCCAATGGGCCCAATCCGTGCTCAAGGGCCCCCCGGACCCCCAAAGGTCCTCCACCAGTCCCCAAAGGCCCTCTCCCGGTCCCAAAGGTCCACCAGGCCCCCAAAGGGCCCCATACCCTAAAAGGCCATACCCGCGCCACCAAAGGTCCGCCACCAGTCCCCAACGGCCCTCTCCCAGTCCCAAAGGTCCACCAGGCACACAAAGGGCCCCAGACCCTAAAAAGTCCATCCCCAAGCCCCCCAAAGGCCCTCACCTGTCCCACCAAGGTACCCCAGACCCCACAAAACCCCTCCACCGGTGTACCGGGAGTAAAACACTATATATTTGAAATACCAAAATAAAGTTCATTCTTTAGTTCTTACTCCTATAGTCAATACAAATATAGTTTCAAAAATGAAAATGTCTGGACTCATCTAAGGAAAGAAATTGCGGTATTTTTATTTCAACAATAAAGTGATCAAAAAGAACTGAGTTAATAAATCTCTGCCATTAGCAGTGTAATAGAGCCTAAAAGTGTGACCGCTTTTATCATCAAAATAAACAATACAGAGTCTTGGACGAGGGTCCGTTTCCTTGGTCCCCGTGAGCCAATGGCAGGCAGTCCCTAGAGCGCAGGACGAAAGAACTGCGTGTGGGAGTGGGGTAAATGTGTTTTTTAATTTAAAATGTTAAGTTGGATCTAAAAGAGTTCGTACCGCAAATAATCTCGGTCACCATTTATTGTCTTTGAAGTGACCCATTGCTGTACAACTAAGCATGTAAGTCTAATAAATCTATTGTCTTTTTATATGTGTTTGTTTCTCTTATATGTCTGAGTCTAGTCCAATAATAGGTAACTAGTTCGCCAGTCTCCAAGGTAAATGCTCCCAAAGGAATCTGATCTCCAAGTGGCGCTATAGGAGAAATCTCTATCGCCACGAGCAAACCCCTTCTATTACTACAATCAATTCTTCAATGGTACAAATGGCGCGTGTCGGAAATTGGAGGAAAACTGCGAACTAGTTAGGCTATTTAAACTTTGTAATTCAAATTTGATTTTCGGAGAGATACAGACATATAAGAAAATTGATTAGGCCTATAACCGCTAGGCTACGATAGGAAACCCCTAATATCTCATAGGATATAATAGCCTACCCAAAAATATTTTAATTAAAATTTTACTTTGATATAAACGGAAAAAAAAAAGAAAAAAAAAAATCATGGACGATCTAAATTAATTAATAATAATGCAAAAGTTAGTCGCAAAAAATATATAAATTTTAAAAACTATCCCGGAAAACAATTGTCAAACAGATATTGACGAATTCAATATCCAATTGACCCAGTTTGTACAATTAACAAAAACAGACGTTGGAGCGTTAAAAAACATGCTCCTACTACGATTAAGAGGCCAGGCCTTAACCTTTCTAAAATAGGTCGAACAGACGGGACTAAATAACGCCAGCTTGCCAATAACGATAATTGATAAATTGTTAAAAGCATTTAAAGGGAGATTTATATAAACTAGTTCAATAAATAAACAAATACATGAATTAGTAAGCTTTAAGTTATCGCAGACTTTAAGGGACTACCTGGATAATATACGCATTTCTGTAGAAGCAAAATACGGAAGTGGTTCTGGGCAACTGTATGAAAAAGTCATACTAAATACCTTTTTGCAAGGGCTACCCCAAAACTATATCGAGTAGTAATATCCAAGAATATTCAGACGTTGGATCTTGCAGTCCAAGAGGTAGAACGACTAATTGAAGTTGATAAAATGGTTGCTAATCATAGTAATACAAAAATAAGCAGCCTAGGCGACTCAAACGCGAACCTAATCTTCAAGGGCGATCAGACATCCCCCAATTTATTTCCAAGGGATAACTCCCCAGTAGCACAAAGAAACAAATCGCCAAAACCCGCTAGGCAGAAAACAGTACGTTTTCAGCCCATTAACCCTACATTAATCAGGTGCTATAACTGCAATCATGTTGGCCACATAGCAAGAGAGTGCCACTACGTCACCAGTCCCATACCAAGAGATGCTGTCGGTAATACGCAAAATTACGGTAACCATTTGTTCAGAAGAACAAATTTTAGCACCGGTCGTGCAATAGACTATAGCCAGGGGGGATTGCGCCAATCAGTAATGTATAATGCGTGCCAACAATCTTTGTACAACCTTTTTCACAAGTTTCAAAATAATTAACTGTTTGAAAACACATCTCCTCACCAAGTTATATATAAGGCGAGACTTTACTACGGAAATAATTAAAATTTGCCAATGGAACCTAAGAATTTTACAAGCCATCAGCACTGGCAATCAACGCCAGCAAACAGCACTGACACGAGACATTCACGTTACCATAATAATACATGGCGAAGACTGGCAGACGTAAATCATTTCAATATGCCTACTGAACCTAATACGTCCGGATATCTATTACAGGCACCGAGAAATGAAATAAATCTTCAGGGAAACGCTTCAGGCCCCTCAGAAACATAAGTTGGACCCCGAGGGTGCCAGGAATTAATAGGTCCAAAACAATACTAGTGCCTTCTTGTAGTGATATTATTAACAAGTTACCTATATTTAATGATTTTTTTGTAGAAAACGTTTACTTTACGGCCTTAGTTGACAGTGGAGCTACTGTAAATATCATAAACTCTTGCGTATTTAATACGTTGCCTCTGCACATGAGGCGACAAAAGAACCCAAATAATCCCAATTTAACAAGTGTTACAGGCCATAAATTAAATGCAAAAGGGTCAATTTGCCTAAACATAAAAAGAGACAACAGAACCTTCATGACAAATTTTATTATATGTAATAATCTCCCATATGAGGCTCTTATATGGGCAAATTTTCTAAGGTATAATAAAATACTATTAGACGTAGCCAACGAGACGTTGGTCAACCCATCCAACGTGGGGGATGATATTCCTATCTTAAGAAATCGTAACAGAGGTTACGAAGATAACATAACAGTAAACAAAATTTCTAGCGGTATAATGTCGAAGTATTTTGAACCTCATGTCTCGCAAAGGCATGGCATAATTGGAAATTTGTTCAATTATCCTGAAAAATATCTCAGAAATGAAGCAAATTCAAATAATAACAGTATTAAATCTGCGAAAATAAAAATAGGAGATATGCGACAGTACAGATCAAATGAAATTAAGAAAATAGTGGAATTGTGGAAAAACATAGTAAAACCCAACGTGACGCCACAAGATGCCGCAATGGCGCAGCATAGCGCCAGCATGAATCTAATAAACAAGGAAAATGAAGAGAAAGATTACGGATTTGCGATAAGGAAAACAAAAATCCCTCCCAAAACGATGCAAAAAATTCAAATATCACAAATGATCGAGCCAGTAATTAGCAAATCAGAAATATGGTTTGCGACACCGTCGGAAATACCCGAAAATCTGTTATGCGAGGAACAGATTATATATTATGACAAAGGAGAAGGTTTTATTTGGGTAACCAATAACCATGAAAACGATACAATTACAATTAAAAAGGGGACCTGTTTAGTCCAAATCGAGATTTTAACGGAAAATGATTTAAATACATGGAAAAATTCAAAAATAAACCTAGTTAACGGTATTAAAACTTCAAATAACGAATATCCCTTGACTAAATCGCAATTTTTAAACAAATTTAAAATGGATCATATTACGTATTTGTAACTTAATAAAAATTTATGCGATTTATTATGTAATTTTAAGTATTTTTTTTCTGAATCTTAAAATGACATCGGTATTATCAAATTTTACCAGCATTCAATTTTAACGACTGGTAATCCCGTAGCAAAACAGCCATATCGCGTGCCGTATAAGCACAAAGAGTGGTTAAAAAATAAAATCCATGAATTAGAAAGGAACGAGATTATACGCCATAAAACTACATTTTCAGCATCCGAATATGGATCTTATGAATACTTGAGAGTACCATTTGGGCTTAAAACAAGTTCAAGCGCGTTATGTAGACCCCTATTGCACCTGTTAAGAGGATTAAAGAATATAATTCACTTTGTTGACGACATTATATGCGTGGGGGAAAACACTGAGCAGCACTTGGCAAATTTAGCTAAGGTGTTCGAGAAGTTCAGGCAAGGCAATTTAAAATGCCGGCCCGAGAAAGTAAATTTATTTCAATCCAAAATTAAATTTTTAGGAGTAGTATTTACCCAGGGAAAGATATCCCCAGACCCTGATAAAATAAAATGTGTTGAAAACCTCAAGCCCCCAGAACGATTAAAGAATAAAGGGTAATATTAGGACTTACTTACTACTTAAGAACATGTGTACGCAATGAGTCTCAAATTGCGAAACCCCTCACGGAACTAACCAAAGGAACTTCCCATAATGTTACCTGGTCCCAGGACGCTCAAACTTCCCTAGACCAACTCAAAAAGGCGCTCACTTCTGAACCAATTTTATCACTCCCTGATTTCGAAAACGGAAAATTCATCGTTACCACTGATGCTAGCTCAAAGGGGATAGGCGCTATCCTTTCGCAAACACTCCCAGTAGAAAACCCTAACACTCTACAGGGAACACCTAAACAAATAGAAAAAGTTATATGCTATTCGAGTAAAACTTTATCAAAGGGCGAAAGCAGTTATTCCGCCACAAACTTAGAATTATTATCTATTATCTACCACTTTGACAAATTTAGACATTATTTAATTTGTAGAAAATTTATACTAAGATCAGACCATACAAGCTTACAGTACCTGCGCACATTTAAAAACCCCCCTGGCATTCTATATAGAGGGATCATGAAAATCCAAGACCTAGATTCTGACTTTGAACACTTAAAGGGAAAACAAAACGCAGCTTGCGACTTTTTGAGTAGATATCCAGAAAATGACCCGTCGGAAACTGAAAAAAATGAAGTTAATGCTATCAATGCTAAAAGCAAACATGGATATAAGAAAAACAAAGTCAAAGACGCAGTAAAAGCAAATAATATTAACTATTGTCCCTTGTCATTGTAAAATATAAACAGAAAGAAAAAAAGGGATGAAATGTGCGTAGCACTAATTGATTATTTTGCGAATGATGAGGCGTTACCGGATAAATTCAAAACTATTAGAAAAGAGATAGATAATTTCTACTACGATATTGATGAAGAAATGCTGTGTAGGATTGTGACTGCTGAGACAAATAGAAACCAAACCTCGATAATACCTGTATTACCACAAAGCTTGATAGGGCCTGCATTTGAATATTTTCATTCGGACACAGGTGGACATTCAGGAGTTATGAAAACGTTCCATAAGTTAAAACAATACTTTTACTTACAATCGGCACTGACAAAACTTAAAGAATTTTTAAGTACATGCGAAGCATGTAACTTGAGAAAAACCCCCCCAGCTTATCCAAATCCCCCAATGGGAAGGGTCCCAGTAGCAAAGTACCCCTTCGATATCATCTCCTTTGACCTGTACGGGACAAATGGAGGCTTACCTGTTTCTAGAAGAGGCCATACATGTATTCTTTCGGTTTTAGATCATTTTTCCGGAAATACTTTTGAAAAATAATCAAAAAATCAATGTTATTATGAAAAAATTAATTCATTATAAAAATAATTTTTAATTTTTTTAATTAATAATAATATTTTTAGATACATATTGATCAATTTTTTTTCAATATTAAAAAAAGATTTTATGAGTTTACTTAATATAGAGAAAATGGTGACAGAGCCGTACCATCCACAAGCTAATTTCAAAATAGAAAACAGACATAAAATATTTTCGAACGTTCTAAGTGTTTATACAAAAGACAATAGGAGTGACTGGGATAAATTCTTACCTTATTTAAATAACTTAATCAAAACTGATTATTCCTAAAAAACCCGAGAAAATCATTTTTTTTTAATTTTTGTTCTATTTTTTATACTCCCTTTTTTTTAATTTATTTAGTATGGGAATTTTTATCACGACTCAGAAGATTATAAACAAGAATTCATTAATAGGATGAGGAAAACTTATAAGATAGTTAGGCAAGAATTGGAAAAATGTAAAATAAACCAAGAGCTAAGAAACCAACCCAAAATTAAGGGGAATATAGATTTCAAAGTAGGAGACTTCGTTTACCTAAAGAACGAGGCAAAAACGGAAGGAAAAAAACTTTCCAACAAATATTCTGTGCCGTACAGACTAGTCAAAAAGTATGATAATGAATATACCTTTAAAATGGAGAACCCCGATAGTGGAAAAACTTACAAGGCGCATGTAAGCCGACTAAAAAGAGCAAAATTTCCAGAGAGGTGGATGTCACATCCCTCTTCTACTGATTCGTCAGATTCGAAAAATGAGACCCCTAGGTCAAGACTGGCAGAGCTAAAACCGTTTAATTTCAAACAAGATTATTTTGAAAATGAAAGTGATGAACAAAACTTTGAATAATTTTTAGCAATGGAAAATCTAGTTATTCCTAAGAAAAAATCCCTAATACCAGGATTTTTTCATGAAATAAAAACAACAAAAAGTCCAAAAAGTTATTCATCGGCGAGCGCGGGAGATTTAGATTATACAATATCTCCAAAAACCCAATTTTTCCCCGATAGAATCTCGACCCCCTGTCCCCCCAAAAGATGTCCAGACGATATGGCTTCCCCTGCAACAACGATCGAACGTAACCTGTATTTACAGAAGGAATTAAACCGAGATGTATAAACCCCCGTTATTGCGTTGAATAAAATTCCTCAAAAAAATTTAAGTAAATATAACATGCGGGACACCATGGATTTCATAATTTTTCAAATAAAAACGATCCCAAGTACATTACCCGAGACTAAAACTCCAAAGAATGACCAGCACGGTCACTATCATGATATAACTGTGTCCAAGGTCAAACCTAAACACGACTGGACGTGGACTTCACGGAGGGAATCCCTACTGCAAAGAATGCCCCATCCCCCTGAAGACATGGCCTTCAAACAATGGAGGACCCCCGCAAAAACTATTGATTCTTCCCAAAGCTCTCAAGAATCTTTCAAATCCTCCCAGTTGAGAACTCAAGGCGAGAACTTAGAGAATAAACCTTCTACTTCCGGGGGAGTAGAAACTTACGAAGGAAGGGCAGGTGGTACCACAAAAAGTGCCACCTCTAAAAGTTCCAATCCAGATTCGTCGGCAACCAGTTCTGAAGAGTCTGAAGTCGAATCAGACCAAATAGTAGCTAAAGAAATAGGGAAATCTAGGCCGACCTCAGCAGCCGCACACGGGAAACAAACGAAATTAAAAGGGCAAGAGTTTTTGAAAAAACAATACAAAAAATTTGACCTTATTTCGCTAGACAAACCGAAAAAGAAAAAACCACAACAACCCGAGGAGATAATCACGACACAGTCAGGTAGAACTGTTAAAAAACCTGACAGATGTAAATATCCCTAATTAATGTAAATACAACTTTCAAAGATAATGAATTTAACACTGTAATAAATTTAAAAATGTGCATTTAGAGTTAACCAAGTCAGGATGTGATTAAGTTTTAGATGTCTTATTTTCGCTAGTGTTAATTCTATACCCTTTCAAAGGAGAATAGAAAGGTTGAAACAGAAAATAACCAAAGTTAGGACGCTTGTGGTCTACCTAAACCGACACCGCGCGTGGGCCCAGTACTGGGGGTACGCCGGGAGAGGACCAAAAGCCCATGTTTTTTTTTCTTTAATTTTTTGTGAACACGATCGTAGGAAGGGATATTTCTCAGTCCTTCAAGTGTAAAAAATTAGTATTTTTATGCCAACCAGGGCCAATAAAGAAAATACTTAAATGGTGAATAGAAACTTCAGTGAGCTAGTTAAGTTTTCGTTTTTGGATCTGAACGCTTTGAAAGAGAAACAGTGAGTTTACTTTCTTATAGCTCCGAGAAAAAAAAAGCTTTTTAATTTCATTATATTATATCTATGACGTATGCTGTCGTACAGCTCTGTGTTAAACATTACTTCCAAAGAGAAACAAAGGCATTAATGTCTTTAGCTCCTTGGCGAAAAATTTAATTTCACTAGTTTATATCTATGACATATACAATAACAGAGAGATCACTGTTCTATAGTTCTGTGACAAAAATGTCCTTTAATTTTATTGGTTTATCTATGAAATATATTGTGCTCTAATGTTTCTGGCATATTTTCGAAAGTCTTTCTCGTTATATATTACATCTACGGACTCTGGTCCCACTCATATTTTTCATGAAAAATCGGCCCATGTCCCAATCAAGAGGTATATTATCAAAAAAAAAGAAACTTACATTACATAATCGACTATGTCTATTAAATATATTATCTTATTGAATTGTATGCGTATTTTAGGCCTACAAGTGTAATTAAGCGCCGAAAGTTTGCTTATTCATGTGTTTCTTACTCGAGAAATATAGTTTTTCTTACTCGTGTAATATATGTAGCACTATCCAACACTTGGTAATTATAACCAAACAGCCTATGGTACAATTATATGAGGAAATTCACGTTGTATGTGGAATTATATCTCAAAAACAATATGGAAAATTTTAAAAACATTTAATAAGGTAAGATATATGGATTGAAACACTGTGTACGTCCAATGGCGACTAAGTAAAACCCACACGGAATTCCCTATTAATGTGAAGGTGTTTCTCGCTTAAAGGATTCTAATAAGACTTTAATATATCATATTTATTTATTTAGTTCTGAAGGATTTGCTCAAACAATAGCCTTCTAAAAAGATATTGATGTCAGTTCTTCATTACGCTTATATTTTTTGCCAAGCATCAATTGGAATCTACGCGGGCAAGCTTGGAACCCTGCATCTAATTACCTCATTCGAAAAGCGAATATTAGGCACCAATGTTGACTTGCAATTACGGAAAACCAAAAGAATAACACGGGGAAACAGCTGAAATGCTGAGACTAAACCCGGAACCCCATTAAACCGTCTAAGCCAAGAAATAGGGACGACATCAGAAAACTAGTGGGTCTAGAGGTCTCCACTAGCCCTTGTTATGTCTTGTTCCCTCATTGTAGTATCGTTTGCGTAAAACCGTGTGGTTATGACGCTGCAACATGCGTTTCTTATACAGCACGGACTAGCGTGAACAATGAAGGCAAAAAAAAATATTGTAAAAGTAGACCTCAAACTTAATAATGTAGGGTAAATTATGTTTATTTAATATCGATATTTTCGTTATCAAAACAAATTGAAGAAATTTCCGTTTTAGATTTCCATTGTGAGTGCTAATATTAGTGTATTTATTTAATTCTGTCTCATAGCTAAGAAGTTATAACCCAATTAATGCGTGAATTATTGTATGTGTATTTACTTAATAGAACATGTGATTCTGCAGCATTGTCTTTATTACAGGAACGTAAATGGACATTTTGGTCATCGAGTATTACAAAAAGCTGCCCATTACAGATATGACCCAGTACCATCTATTTTTATCATATCTCAACCAACGAAGAGTATCCACCATAACTCCAGGCAAGTTTCATCCAAACTTCGTCTACGAAAACAACAGTTACCTTCGATCGTCGTTTCTTCGACCATGAACCATATTAAGTATCAGGTAACACTATATTTGAACCTCAGTATCAAGTGCTTTAACGAACTAAATAATCACATAAATGCTGAGAACCCCATCGATAAGAACAAGATAAACGATATTTAACAATATTTGAAGTTGAAAGATACTTAAAGACATTTGAAGATATTTGAAACTGAAATTAAAGACAATTTGAAGTTTAATTCTGAGAACTCCATCGATCAGCACATTATAAACGATATTTAAAGTTAAATGACACTTAAAGACATTTGAAGATATTAGAAGACGAAATTAAAGACAATTTGAAGTTTAATTCTGAGAACTTCATCGATCAGCGCATGATAAACTATATTTGAAGTTAAAAGATACTTAAAGACATTTGAAGATATTTGAAGACGAAATTAAAGACAATTTGAAGTTTAATTCTGAGAACTCCATCGATCAGCACACGATAGACGATATTCGAAGTTAAATGACATTTAAAGACAATTGAAGATAATTGAAGCATAAATTAAATACAATCTGAAGTATATCTATAAGAAAACCCTTGAGCATTAAAAGATACTTGATACAAAACAACATTGTATGTTACAGAATAGTTGGGAAAGTTCAAAGTTGAATTTATAGACTGTATATCAAATCAGAAACGATAGGACGACGACAACACATTTATACAGGCACACATGAAAAGTTTTACGTGATAATAAATTCTCTATGTGCCTAAACAAAAATCCTAAACACAACATGCTGAGAAGAAAAACACCAACACCTATAGGGGGATGAAACAGTTCTCAGTTGATCATTAGAACGAACTTTAACTGTCATTTCCCAGTTGACTATTAGGAAAATCTTATCATGTAAATACAACTAGACTCGAACTGTTCCATGAAGAAACCATAACGTAAGTGCTTCGAAATTTTTGCCACGACAAAAGGAGTGAAGGACAGTAATTTAAAACAAAAGGGTGTAGTACACTAATGACACGAAAGGTGATGAATAGATGTGAAGCTACATGTGTTACTTCCTAATATCTTTTACAATGCAAAAATCTCAATAGTGAAAGTGTTTTAATGTCATCTGTGAATATGTTGAACAAAACATTGTATGATATAAGTCATTTATGTGTGTGCCACAAGTAGAATTAGGTGTAATATTATTATGTTATTCATTTAACGTTGTTTAGATATTATGCATTACTTAATATATAAAGCAAAATCAAAAAAAAGATAAACAATTTAAAATTATAATAGTCCAAACCTTATTGTAAAATTAAAAGTAATCAGTGTTAGATATAGAAAAAGAAAAAAAAAAAATATCTTTAGTATAGTAGCTGACCTAGAACCAAAAATAATCTTATTCCGGAAGATGAATTTTATATAGGGATGTAGAAAAAAATAATAAAAATAATTGAAAAACTTTAAAACACATGATGGGCAGTAACTAATGACGGGACGTCATTATTTCATGGGAAGGGTGATATGTACCGGGAGTAAAACACGATATATTTGAAATACCAAAATACAGTTCCTTCTTTAATTCGGACTCCTATAATCAAGCTAAATCTAGTTTCAAAAATGAAAAAGTCCTTAATCAGCAAAGACAAGAAACTGCAGTCTTTGGATTTCGCTAAGACAGTGAGCAATAATAAAAGTGCTACGCACAATATTTTTAAGGACGTTTAAACGATAAGAACCGTGTGAACGCCTAAATCATCAAAAATATTTAAGACGTATTATTGGACGAGGGTTCGCGTCCTTGGGGCCCGTGAGCCAATGGCAGGCAGTCCCTAGAGCGCAGGACGAAAGAACTGCGTTTGGGAGTGGGGTAAATGTGTTTTTTAATTTAAAATGTTAAGTTGGATCTAAAAGAGTTCGTACCGCAAATAATCTCGGTCACCATTTATTGTCTTTGAAGTGACCCATTGCTGTACAACTAAGCATGTAAGTTTAATAAATCTATTGTCTTTTTTTATGTGTTCGTTTCTCTTGTATGTCTGAGTCTAGTCCGAGAATAGGTAACTAGTTCGCCAGTCTCCAAGGTAAATGCTCCCAAAGGAATCTGATCTCCAAGTGGCGCTATAGGAGAAATCTCTATCGCCACGAGCAAACCTCTTCTATTACTACAAACATTCTTCAATGGTACACCGGTCCCCAAAGGCCCTCCCCGGGCTCCCAGGGCTCCCAAAGGGCCCCGATTGTTCTGCCCCAACCCAGAAGGAAGCCTCCGGTCCTCAAAGGTCCCCCAGGCTCCCAAAGGACCCACTGGACCCCCAAAGGCCCTCACCTGGTCCCCAAAGGGCCACCGGGCTCCCAAAGGCACCCCCGGACCCCCAAAGCGGACCCCGGCCACCAAAGGCCCACCCCAGGTCCACAAGGGTCGCCCAGACCCCCAACGGACCCACCGGGCCCCAAAGGGCCCAATCGGTGCTCAAGGGCTCCCCGGACCCCAAAGGCCCTCACCCGGTCCTCAAAGGTCCACCGGGCTCCCAAAGGACCAGTCGGTCCTCAAGGACCCTCTCAGACGTGCAAAGACCTCCCAGACCCCCAAAGGCTCATCCCGGTCCCCAAAGGTCCCCTCAGGCTCCCATATGACCACTCCACCCCTCAAGGGCCCCTGACTCCCCAAACGCCCTCCCCGGACCCCCCCAAAGAGCCCCCTCTCCATTTTTAATACTTTTTTATGGCTTTATTATATCTTCAGAGCAAGGTACTTTCTTAATGTCCCTCCCAAGCCCATTTTCCAACTTGAAGTACTTATCTTTTTCACCACAAATATACTTTAAAGCTTTTTGGTTAACTCAACAACAAGAAATACTTTTAAAAGACCATTTCAGAACAAGTTACTTTCTTAATGTCACTCCTAAACCCATTTTCAAACTTGAAGTACTTATCTTTTTCACCACGACTTTACTTTACAGGTTTTTGGATACCTCAACACCAAGAAATACTTTTCAAAGACCATTTCAGAGCAAGTTACTTTCTTAATGTCCCTCCTAAACCCATTTTCAAACTTGAAGTACTTATCTTTTTCATCCCCAACGATACTTTACAGCTTTTTGGATACCTCTACACCAAGAAATACTTTTCAAAGACCATTTCAGAGCAAGTTACTTTCTTAATGTCACTCCTAAACCATTTTCCAACTTGAAGTACTTATCTTTTTCACCCGCAACTACACTTTACAGCTTTTTGGATACCTCAACACCAAGAAATACTTTTCAAGGACCATTTCAGAAGCAAGTTACTTTCTTAATATCCCTCCTAAGCCCATTTTCCAACTTGAAGTGCTTATCTTTTTCACCACGACTATACTTTACAGCTTTTTGGTTATCTCAACACCAAGAAATACTTTTAAAAGACCATTTCAGAGCAAGTTACTTTCTTAATATCCCTCCTAAGCCCATTTTCAACTTGAAGTACTTATCTTTTTAACTCACAACAATACTTTACAGCTTTTTGGATACCTCAACAACAAGAAATTCTTTTCAAAGACCATTTCAGAGCAAGTTACTTTCTTAATGTCACTCCTAAACCCAGTTCCAGCTTGAAGTACTTATCTTTTTCACCACGACTATACTTTACAGCTTTTTGGATACCTCAACACCAAGAAATACTTTTCAAAAATCATTTCAGAGCAATTTACTTTCTTAATGTCCCTCCTAAACCCATTTTCCAACTTGAAGTACTTATCTTTTTCACCCAAAACTAAACTTTACAGCTTTTTGAATACCTCAACACCAAGAAATACTTTTCAAAGACCATTTCAGAGCAAGTTACTTTCTTAATGTCTCTCCTAAACCCATTTTCCATATTGAAGAACTTATCTTTTTCACACACAACAATACTTTAAAGCTTTTTGGATACCTCAACAGCAAGAAATTCTTTTCAAAGACCATTTCAGAGCAAGTTACTTTCTTAATGTCACTCCTAAACCCAGTTCCAGCTTGAAGTACTTATCTTTTTCACCACAACTAGACCATACAGCTTTTTGGATACCTCAACACCAAGAAATACCTTTCAAATACCATTTCAGAGCAAGTTACTTTCTTAATATCCATCCTAAACCCATTTTCCAACTTGAAGTACTTATTTTTTTTCATCCACAACTAGACCATACAGCTTTAGGGATACCTCAACACCAAGAAATACTTTTCAAAGACCATTTCACAGAAAGTTACTTTCTTAATGTCCATCCTAAACCCATTTTCCGACTTTAAGTACTTATTTTTTTCACCAAAACTAGACCATAAAGCTTTTTGGATACCTCAACACCAAGAAATACTTTTCAAAGACCATTTCAGAGCAAGTTACTTTCTTAATGTCCCTCCTAAACCCATTTTCCGACTTGAAGTACATATTTTTCATCCACAACTGTACTTTACAGCATTTTGGATATCTCAACACCAAGAAATACTTTTCAAAGACCATTTCAGGGCAAGTTACTTTCTTAATGTCCCTCCTAACCCCATTTTGAAACTTGAAGTACTCATCTTTTTCACCCACATTCGCAATGAAAAAGAAATTAGTTTGTAATTAATTCTATTTTTCCAAATAATATAAAAATTTTCCACTTCGGTTCAGATTTTTCTCAAAGGGATGAAAAAATTTAAAATAATGTTCCAAATTTTCTCAACGAAGTGAAGAAAAGTTTATGATCTCTTCTAAATTTTACCAAAGAACACGCTCCAATTCTAATTTCTCCAGAGAAAACAAAAATCTTCCACTTCAGTTCTTTATTTCACAAAGACATAAAGAAATTTAAAGTACAATTCTAATTTTTCGGTGGAAGACAGAAAAAGCAATACCATACTTGTGAATATTTTCATGGAAGATGAAAAGTTCTTGTTCAATTTTAAATTTTCCCAACGAAGTGAAGAAAAGTTCAAGTTCTCTTCTGAACTTTACCAAAGAACACACTTCAATGCTAATTTCTTCAGAGAAAACAAAAATCTTCCACTTAAGTTCTTTTATTTCACAAAGACATAAAGAAATTTAAAGTACAATTCTAATTTTTCGGTGGAAGATAGAAAAAGTAATACCATACATGTGAATATTTTCACGGAAAATAAAAAGTTCTAGTTCAATTTAAAATTTACTCAACGAAGTGAAGAAAAGTTCAAGTTCTCTTCTGAATTTTACTAAAGAACAAAATTCAATTCTAATTTCACCAGAGAAAATAAAAATCTTCCACTTCAGTTCTCTATTTCACAAAGATATACAGAAATTTAAAGTTCAATTCTAAATTTTTCGGTGGAAGATAGAAAAAGTAATACCATACCTGTGAATATTTTCACGGACGATAAAAAGTTCTAGTTCAATTTAAAATTTTCTCAACGAAGTCAAGGAAAGTTCAAGTTCTCTTCTGAAATTTCACAATGAACACACTTCAATTCTAATTTATCCAGAGAAAATAAAAATCTTCCACTTCAGTTCCTTATTTCGCAAAGACATAAAGAAATTCAAAGTTCAATTCTAAATTTTTCGATGGAAGATAGAAAAAGTAATACCATACATGTGAATATTTTCCCGGAAGAGAAAAAGTTCTAGTTCAATTTAAAATTTCCTCAATGAAGTCAAGGAAAGTTCAAGTTCTCTTCTGAATTTTACCACAGAATATGCTTCAATTATAATTTTTTCAGAGAAAACAAAAATCTTCCACTTCAGTTCTTTATTTCACAAAGACATAAAGAAATTTAAAGTACAATTCTAAATTTTTCAGAGGAAGATAGAAAAAGCAATACCATATTTGTGAATATTTTCCCGGAAGATAAAAAGTTCTAGTTCAATTTTAAATTTTCTCAACGAAGTGAAGAAAAATTCAAGTTCTCTTCTGAATTTTACCAAAGAATAAAATTCTATTCTAATTTCACCAGAGAAAATAAAAATCTTCCACTTCAGTTCTTTATTTCACAAAGACATAAAGAAATTTAAAGTTCAATTCTAAATTTTTCGGTGGAAGATAGAAAAAGTAATACAATACTAGTGAATATTTTCCCGCAAGATAAAAAGTTCTAGTTCAATTTACAGTTTCCTCAATGAAGTCAAGGAAAGTTCAAGTTCTCTTCTGAATTTTACCAGAGAATAAAATTCAATTCTAATTTCACCATATAAAATAAAAATCGTCCACTTCAGTTCTTTATTTCACAAAGACATAAAGAAATTTAAAGTTCAATTCTAAATTTTTCGGTGGAAGATAGAAAAAGTAATACCATACTTGTGAATATTTTCACGGAAGATAAAAAGTTCTAGTTCAATTTACAGTTTCCTCAATGAAGTCAAGGAAAGTTCAAGTTCTCTTCTGAATTTTACAAAAGAACACGCTTCAATTCCAATTTTTTCAGAGAAAACAAAAATCTTCCACTTCAGTTCTTTATTTCACAAAGACATAAATAAATTTAAAGTACAATTCAAATTTTTCGGTGGAAGATAGAAAAAGCAATACCATACTTGTGAATATTTTCCCGGACGATAAAAATTTCTAGTTCAATTTACAGTTTCCTCAATGAAGTGAAGAAAGGTTCAAGTTCTCTTCTGAATTTTACTAAAGAACAAAATTCAATTCTAATTTTTTTAGAGAAAATAAAAATCTTCCACTTCAGTTCTTTATTTCACAAAGACATAAAGAAATTTAAAGTACAATTCTAAATTTTTCGGTGGATGATAGAAAAAGCAATACCATACTTGTGAATATTTTCACAGAAGATAAAAGTTCTAGTTCAATTTAAAATTTCCTCAACGAAGTGAAGAAAGGTTCAAGTTCTCTTCTGAATTTTACTAAAGAACAAAATTCAATTCTAATTTCACCAGAGAAAATAAAAATCTTCCACTTCACTTCTTTATTTCACAAAGACATAAAGAAATTTAAAGTTCAATTCTAAATTTTTCGGTGGAAGATAGACAAAGTAATACCATACCTGTGAATATTTTCCCGGAAGATAAAAAATTCTAGTGCAATTTAAAATTTCCTCAACGAAGTCAAGGAAAGTTCAAGCTCTCTTCTGAACTTTACCAAATAACACGCTTCAATTCTAATTTCACCAGAGAAAACAAAAATCTTCCAATTCAGTTCTCTATTTCACAAAGACATAAAGAAATTTAAAGTTCAATTCTAATTTTTCGGTGGGTGATAGAAAAATTAATGCCATGCTTGTGATTATTTTCACGGAAGATAAAAAGTTCTACTTCAATTTTAAATTTCCCCGGAAGATAAAAAGTTCTAGTTCAACTTGCTATTATCTTTGTGAAAACACACAAACTCAGAAAAAAGGCTCAATGTTCCTTTAGTACCTAAGCAATTAGACTAAAAATGAAGATATTTATGCAGAGTTTCAACTCGCTATGGCTAAGTTCGCTAAAAACAAGCTATTTTCTTGCGAAAACACACAAACTAATAAAAAATGTTCAAGAGTCCTTCAAAACCTACTCAATTTGGCTTATATGAAGACATTTATGCGGAGCTTAAAGTAGCTATTGATAAGTCTTCTAAGAACAATCCATTTTCTTGTTAAAACACACGATCTCAGACAAAATATTGTGAGTTTAGGTTCAGTTAGATTAGGTTAGGTTAGCCTACGTCCGCACGCATATAGATTAAGTTAGGTCAGATTAAGTTAGATTAGGTTAAGTTAGGTTAGGTTAGATTAAGTTAGGTTAGGCTGGGTTAGCCTACGTACGCGCGCGTATGTAGGCTAACCTAGCCTAACCTAATCTAACCTAACCTAACCTAACCTAACCTAACTTAACATAATCTAACTTAATCTAACCTAACTTAACCTCGATGTGCACGTACGTAGGCTAACCTAATCTAACTTAACCTAACCTAACAATATTTTTTCTGATTTCGTGTGTTTTCGCAAGAAAATAGCTTGTTTTTAGCAAACTTAGCCATATCGAGTTAAAACTCTGCATAAATATCTTCATTTAAGCCTAATTGCGTAGGTGCTTAAGGAGCATTGAACATTTTTTCTGATTTTGTGTGTTTTCGCAAGAAAATAGCTTGTTTTTAGCAAACTTAGCCATAGCGAGTTGAAACTCTGTATAAATATCTTCATTTTTAGTCTAATTGCATAGGTACTAAAGGAAAATTGAGCATTTTTTCTGAGTTTGTGTGTTTTCACAAAGATAATAGCAAGTTGAACTAGAACTTTTTATCTTCCGGGAAATTTAAAATTGAAGTAGAACTTTTTATCTTCCGTGAAAATAATCACAAGTATGGCATTAATTTTTCTATCTCCCACCGAAAAATTAGAATTGAACTTTAAATTTCTTTATGTCTTTGTGAAATAAAGAACTGAAGTGGAAGATTTTTGTTTTCTCTGGTGAAATTAGAATTGAAGCGTGTTCTTTGGTAAAGTTCAGAAGAGAGCTTGAACTTTCCTTCACTTCGTTGAGGAAATTTAAAATTGAACTAGAACTTTTTCACTTCAGGGAAAATATTCACATGTATGGTATTACTTTTTCTATCTTTCACTGAAAAATTTAGAATTGTACTTTAAATTTCTTTATGTCTTTGTGAAGTAAAGAAGTGAAGTGGAAGATTTTTGTTTTCTCTGGTGAAATTAGAATTGAATTTTGTTCTTTAGTAAAATTCAGAAGAGAACTTGAACCTTTCTTCACTTCGTTGAGGAAATTTTAAATTGAACTAGAACTTTTTATCTTCTGTGAAAATATTCACAGGTATGGTATTACTTTTTCTATCTTCCACCGAAAAATTTAGAATTGTACTTTAAATTTCTTTATGATTTTGTGAAATAAAGAACTGCAGTGGAAGATTTTTATTTTCTCTAAAAAAATTAGAATTGAATTTGTTCTTTAGTAAAATTCAGAAGAGAACTTGAACCTTTCTTCACTTCATTGAGGAAACTGTAAATTGAACTAGAACTTTTTATCGTCCGGGAAAATATTCACACGTATGGTATTGCTTTTTCTATTTTCCACCTAAAAATTAGAATTGTACTTTAAATTTCTTTATTTATTTGTGAAATATAGAACTGAAGAGGAAGATTTTTTTTTTCTCTGAAAAAATTAGAATTGATTAGTGTTCTTTGGTAAAATTCAGTATAGAACTTGAACTTTCCTTGACTTCATTGATGAAACTGGACATTGAACTAGAACTTTTTATATTCCGGGAAAATATTCACAATTATTGTATTTCTTTTTCTATCTTCCACCGAAAAATTTAGAATTGAACTTTAAATTTCTTTATGTCTTTGTGAAATAAAGAACTGAAGTGGAAGATTTTTATTTTCTCTGGTGAAATTAGAATTGAATTTTATTCTCTGGTAAAATTCAGAAGAGAACTTGAACTTTCCTTGACTTCATTGAGGAAACTGTAAATTGAACTAGAACTTTTTATCTTCCGGGAAAATATTCAGTAGTATGGTATTACTTTTTCTATCTTCCACCGAAAAATTTAGAATTGAACTTTAAATTTCTTTATGTCTTTGTGAAATAAAGAACTGAAGTGGAAGATTTTTATTTTCTCTGGTGAAATTAGAATTGAATTTTATTCTTTGGTAAAATTCAGAAGAGAACTTAAATTTTTCTTCACTTCGTTGAGAAAATTTTAAATTGAACTAGAACTTTTTATCCTCCGGGAAAATATTCACAAGTATGGTATTGCTTTTTCTATCTTCCTCCGAAAAATTTAGAATTGTACTTTAAATTTCTTTATGTCTTTGTGAAATAAAGAACTGAAGTGGAAGATTTTTGTTTTCTCTGAAAAAATTAGAATTGAAGCACGTTCTGTGGTAAAATTCAGAAGAGAACTTGAACTTTCCTTGACTTCATTGAGGAAATTTTAAATTGAACTAGAACTTTTTATCTTCCGTGAAAATATTCACAGGTATGGTATTACTTTTTCTATCTTCCACCGAAAAATTTAGAATTGAACTTTAAATTTCTTTATGTCTTTGCGAAATAAGGAACTGAAGTGGAAGATTTTTATTTTCTCTGGATAAATTAGAATTGAAGTGTGTTCATTGAGAAAATTCAGAAGAGAACTTTAACTTTCCTTGACTTCGTTGAGAAAATTTTAAATTGAACTAGAACTTTTTATCTTCCGTGAAAATATTCACAAGTATGGTATTACTTTTTCTATCTTCCAACGAAAAATTTAGAATTGAACTTTAAATTTATTTATGTCTTTGTTAAATAAAGAACTGAAGTGGAAGATTTTTATTTTCTCTGGTTAAATTAGAATTGAATTTTTTTATTTATTAAAATTCATAAGATAACTTTAACCTTAATTCACTTCTTTGAGTAAATTGTAAATTGAACTAGAACTTTTTATATTACGGGAAAATATTCACATGTATTGTATTTCTTTTTCTATCTTCCACCGAAAAATTAGAATTGTACTTTAAATTTCTTTATGTCTTTGTGAAATAAAAGAACTTAAGTGGAAGATTTTTGTTTTCTCTGAAAAAATTAGCATTGAAGTGTGTTCTTTGGTAAAGTTCAGAAGAGAACTTGAACTTTTCTTCACTTCGTTGGGAAAATTTAAAATTGAACAAGAACTTTTCATCTTCCATGAAAATATTCACAAGTATGGTATTGCTTTTTCTGTCTTCAACCGAAAAATTAGAATTGTACTTTAAATTTCTTTATGTCTTTGTGAAATAAAGAACTGAAGTGGAAGATTTTTGTTTTCTCTGGAGAAATTAGAATTGGAGCGTGTTCTTTGGTAAAATTTAGAAGAGATCATAAACTTTTCTTCACTTCGTTGAGAAAATTTGGAGCATTATTTTAAATTTTTTCATCCCTTTAAGAAAAATCTGAACCGAAGTGGAAAATTTTTATATTATTTCGAAAAATAGAATTGATTAAAAACTAATTTCTTCTTCATTGCGAAAGTGGGTGAAAAAGATAAGTACTTCAAGTTGCAAAATGGGGTTAGGAGGGACATTAAGAAAGTAACTTGCCCTGAAATGGTCTTTGAAAAGTATTTCTTAGTGTTGATGTAACCAAAATGCTGTAAAGTACAGTTGTGGATGAAAAATATGTACTTCAAGTCGGAAAATGGGTTTAGGAGGGACATTAAGAAAGTAACTTGCTCTGAAATGGTCTTTGAAAAGTATTTCTTGGTGTTGAGGATTCCAAAAAGCTGTAAGGTCTAGTTTTGGTGAAAAAGATAAGTACTTCAAGTTGGAAAATGGGTTTAGGAGAGACATTAAGAAAGTAACTTGCTCTGAAATGGTCTTTGAAAAGTATTTCTTGGTGTTGAGGTATCCCGAAAGCTGTATGGTCTAGTTGTGGATGAAAAAAAATAAGTACTTCAAGTCGGAAAATGGGTTTAGGATGGACATTAAGAAAGTAACTTGCTCTGAAATGGTCTTTGAAAGGTATTTCTTGGTGTTGAGGTATCCAAAAAGCTGTATGGTCTAGTTGTGGTGAAAAAGATAAGTACTTCAAGCTGGAACTGGGTTTAGGAGTGACATTAAGAAAGTAACTTGCTCTGAAATGGTCTTTGAAAAGAATTTCTTGATGTTGAGGAATCCAAAAAGCTGTAGAGTATAGTTGTGAGTGAAAAAGATAAGTACTTCAAGTTTGGAAATGGGTTTATGAGGGACAATCATAAATTAGTTTTCTCTGAAATGGTCTTTTGAAAAGTATTTCTTTGTTGTATAGTTTTCAAATAGCTGTAAATTAAAGTGTTGGGGGCGCATTGAATGTAATTCTATTTGGAAAAAGAGGTTGTTTTAGACCATTTTAATGTAACTATCTATTAAATGATTTTTGAAATTTATTTCTTGGTGTTGAGGTATCCAAAAAGCTGTAAAGTATAGTTGTGGTGAAAAAGATAAGTACTTCAAGCTGGAACTGGGTTTAGGAGTGACATTAAGAAAGTAACTTGCTCTGAAATGGTCTTTGAAAAGAATTTCTTGATGTTGAGGTATCCAAAAAGCTGTAAAGTATTGTTGTGATTTAAAAAGATAAGTACTTCAAGTTTTTAATTGGTTTAGGAGGGATATTAAGAAAGTAGCTTGTTCTGAAATGGTCTTTTAAAATTATTTCTTGGTGTTGAGGTAACCAAAAAGCTGTAATGTCTTGTTGTTGTGAAAAAGATAATCCCTTCAAGTTTGAAAATGGGTTGTGGAGGGATATTAAGAAAGTAACTTGCTTCTGAAATGGTCTTTTAAAAGTATTTCTTGGTGTTGAGATAACCAAAAAGCTGTAAATTATAGTTGCGAGTGAAAAAGATAAGTACTTCAAGTTGGAAAATGGTTTAGGAGTGACATTAAGAAAGTAACTTGCTCTGAAAAGGTCTTTGAAAAGTATTTCTGGATGTTGAGGTATACAAAAAGATGTAAAGTATAGTTGAGGGTCGAAAAAGATAAGTACTTCAAGTTGAAAAATGGGTTCAGTAGGGGCATTAAGAAAGTAACTTGCTCTGAAATGTTCTTTGAAAGGTATTTCTTGGTGTTGAGGTATCCAAAAACCTGTAAAGTAAAGTCGTGGTGAAAAAGATAAGTACGTCCAGTTAGAAATTGGGTTTAGATGGGATGTTAAGAAAGTAACGTGCTCTGAAATGGTCTTTGAAAATTATTTCTTTGTGTTTAGGTAAACAAAAAGCGGTAAAGTATAGTTGTGGTGAAAAAGATAAGTACTTCAAGTTGGAAAATGGGCTTGGGAGGGACATTAAGAAAGGAACTTGCTCTGAAGATATAATAAAGCCATAAAAAAGTATTAAAAATGGAGCGGGGGCTCTTTGGAGGGGTCCGGGGAGGGCGTTTGGGGGAGCCAGGGGCCGTTGCGGGGGGGCGGGGACATATGGGCGCCTGAGGGGACCTTTGGGGATCGGGGTGAGCCTTTGGGGGTCTGGGGAGGGTCTTTGCACGTCTGAGAGGGTCCTTGAGGACCGACTGGCCCTTTAGGAGCCCGGTGAACCTTTGAGGACCGGGTGAGGGCCTTTGGGGGTCCGGGGAGCCCTTGAGCACCGATTGGGCCCTTTGGGGCCCGGTGGGTCCGTTGGGGGTCTGGGCGACCCGTGCGGCCCGGGGGAAGACCGTTGGGGACCGGGGGGCCCTTGGGGGGTCCGGTGGTCCCTTTGGGAGCCCGGTGGTCCTTTGGGGACCAGGTGTGGGCCTTTGGGGGTCCAGGGGGTCCTTGGGAAGCCCGGGGGCCCATGGAGGACCGGAGGCCTCCTTATGGGTGGGGGTAGAGCGATCGGGGCGCGTTGGGCGCCCGGGGAGTCCGGGGAGGGCCTTGGGGGACCGGTGGAGGGCTGTTGGGGCTCTGGTGGACCTTTGGGGACAGGTGAGGGCCTCTGGGGGGCTCGGGTATGGTCTTTTTCGAGTCTGGGGCCCTTTGGGTGCCTGGTGCACCTTTGGGACCGGGTGAGGGCCTTTGGGGCCTGGTGGAGGACCTTTGGGGGCGCGGGTATCGCCTTTTTAGGGTATGGGGGCCATTGTGTGCCCGGTGGTCCTTTGGGACCGGGAGAGGGCCTTTGGGGACTGGTGGAGGACCTTTGGGGGTCCGGGGGGGGCCCTTGAGCACGGATTGGGCCCTTTGGGGCCCGGTGGGGCCGTTGGGGGGCTGGGGTCCCTTTGGGTGCCCGGTGGTCCTTTGGGGACCGGGTGTGGGCCTTTGGGAGGCTGGGGGACCTTTGCGGACCGGCGGTTTCCTTCGGGGTAGGGGTAGTGTAATGGGGGCCCTTGGGGAGCCGTGGGCGCCGGGGGAGGGCCTTTGGGACGGGGGGAGGGCTTTGGGGGACGGGGGGAGGGCTTTTGGGGGTGTGGTGGACCTTTGGGGACCGGGGAGGGCTTTTGGGGGCTGGTGGACCTTTGGGGACCGGGGAGGACCTTGGGGGCTCGGGTTTGGCCTTTTTAGGGTGTGGGGCCGTTGGGGTGTCTGGAGACCTTTGGGGACTGGGTGAGGGTCTTGGGGGGTCCGGGGGGGGTTCTTTGGAAGCCCAGAGAACCTTTGAGGACCGCTGGCTTCCTTCGGGGTTGTGGTAGGGGGATCGGAACCCTTTGGGGTTGGGGTAGAGGACCTCACAACACTGTTCAAATGAAACTTGTGTATTATAACGACCACACTCAAATTCTCTTCCAAAATCTCTTCAAAAATCATATTTTATAATGTCTCTAGCTGTTTCGCCGAAATAATTCCATAAAATAGCTAAAACGGTTTCGCCAAAATTATCCCCAAACGGAATTTCAGCATATTCCTTTTGGTTGGCATCTCTGCGCTAATGCATTTCAAATTATTTGGAAACCTTTTCCTAAGCAAAGATCAAAACATCTGCCCGTGAATCAATTCTCTTTAGAACAACAAATTAATTCCCCTTTCGTGTCAATCAATCAATCATGACATCATCTGTCATCAAAACTTTGTCTCCTAGGCAATTCTCTTTGGAAATGCAAAGACATTAATTAACTTGACGTCATCTGTCAGACATTAATTAACTGTTTCCCGGGAACTCGTAACATTTGGATTGGAAACAACAATAACAAATACTGTTTCCCGGAAACTCGTAAAATCTGGCTTGAACAACAACAAGAAGGAAGTGTCAAAGTTTCTGTTTTTCCATTCTCACTGACAAAATCCATAAAACCATCAAATAATCGACACACATAACCATCCATAAAACCTGACATAAATGTGACAAAATTCCTGTTTTTTCATTCTCACTTACGAAGTCCATAAGACAGACAAAATTCATTTTTTTTCAAGTGAGAAAATTCCTGTTTTTCCATTCTCACTGACAAAATCCATAAAACCATCAAATAATCAACACACATAACCTTCCATAAAAACATCCATAAATGTGACAAACTTTCTGTTTTTTCATTCTCACTGAGAAAGTCCATAAAACCATCCATAAACGTGACAAAATTCCTGTTTTTCAAATTCTCACTGACAAAGTCCATACACCACGTGGTTCTATGCCCATATATGGACTCCCGTCACGAGTCAATAAGGCATCTACTAAGGATAACTACAGAAGCTCCGTGAGGAAAGTTCCCCGGCTCTCGCATACTGACATAAAGGCGATATTAGTCTAATGGTTCAATTTATACAACTTCCAAGGAGCACACGGAGATACTTAGCTCCTTATATACAGGGATATCCTATTATGCCCTGTTTTATATACTCGAATTCGTAGGGTATCGGAACTAACAAGATGGTATCCCTTTTAGATTCTTTTGGATCCATAAATTAGCAAACTCCCATTTTATATCCCAGAAAGTACCAGCCCGGGTACCAACGACCCGATTTTAGTTAGAACTATTAGGCACCTGGGCTGTGATGTACCTGGCTCTCCGAGATACGTTAGAAAACGAAATTAGCGTTAGAGCCGCCTACTTTGATTGTCATGAGTATATTGGAGTCTCTTCGATAGACAGCACTGCTACTACTACTACTAACAACTCACCGCAGCACCAAGGCACCTGAGACCAAAACAGCTACACATGCTCCTCTTCCATACCAATCTATTCAAAGCCTCCCTCTTTACACCCTCCCAGGAAGTTCCCATTTCCTTTAAATCTTTTCTTATGGCTTCCTCCCACCCCAACAGTGGACGACCTGCTTTCTGTTTAGCCCTAGACAGTTGGCTGAAAAGGACAATCTTTGGCTATGTGTCATCCTTTATCCGCAGAACGTGCCCTAACCATCACAACCTTTCTCCACTATAACCTTAGAGAGCGGGATTAAACCACACTTTTCCTACAGCCTACTGTTTGAAATACGGTCATTCAGTCGGGTACCCAAAGCAATCTGTAGACAATTTCTCTGAAAAACATCTAGCAAATCTTCCTCCGTTCTTCGGAGCGCCCATGCTTCATAACCATATTTGACCACTGTAGCTTCCAATATTCTAATCACAGTTTATATAATTAGCAGTAAGTTTACCGCAGATGATTTCTGGCTATTCATTCTCGGTGCGAACAAAAAGCTCCTCCCACTTATTTGTGCACTTATTGGTGAGCCGGCCAAGTGGTTCTGTCAGTACTTGTTCCGTAGGTGATTATACTTTGTCTACCCGTGAAAAGATCTAATGTCGCTTATGTTTATACGTTCTTTGGAGCACTCGCACCTCGGTCCGGGTTTTTATAATGGGTGAGATAGGGAAAGATCATACTGCTAATTATATATACTGTGATTCTAATCTTGGTTCGCAGACTCGGTCATGTGACAATTCTTCTTTGTTTATTTTGTCTAATTTGGGATCATAACGAGGCCTATACATTGGTTTCTCATCATCCGCGAGAGATGTAACTGAATTGTATTGCATTGGAAAACTGAAGCAGCAGTGCAATTTTCCATTTTCATTGATCTTACGAGTCGTATTCGGATTTAAATCCTCACCCGGATTATAAATCTTCCACTTTAACACTAATTCTCTTAGTAAAGGATCGTCGGTATTTGGAACTTCATCCGAAATAAGATTACCAATTTCTAGTGGATTACGGATTCGATCACAAGGGCTCATGATCAATAGCAAACGCATATGTGGTAGTCCTCGTTTTTGAAATTCAATCGTATACACATATGCTGCCATCTTTCCAAGTAGCTGTAGTGCACGACGTCATTAGAATACTGATACAGACCAATATAACGTCACTCATACGAATTTTTTTTTCTTAACGAATTTTCTCAAACTCCTGACCTATCTAGATCGCTTTTTCGGACCACAAAATCCTATGACGCTAATTTAAAAAAAAAATATGTAGCCGTTTCCGAGAAAACTTTATTCATACGTGCATGCATAAATATACAATTATTGCTCGTTTAAAGAGATAAGTTAATAGCTGAGTTCTTTGGAGCCATTAGGGGATGACTCAGGAAAGAAAACACGTCATTAAAAACCACAAATCGATGATTTTTTATTTTTGAATTGCCAAGAGGCATGACCATAGCTCCAGGACCTCCCAACACCGCTGAATTTTAGGTAAGGTAAGTCCCTTCTTCGTTTTAGGTAAGTCCCTTCTTTTTTAGTACATTTTATGGGTAATTGATTGAATAATAAACTTTATCCGTAAAATATTTCTTGCACCGAAGGGAAACACAGGGAAACTTTCCCTTTACTGTGGAGAAAGTGAAATGTTACCCCAAAACCAATTAACAAGTTTCAATACGTACGCTTGTTCTCTACCATTCCTTCCGCAATAAATCTTTAAGTGACATTTTGAAGCAGGACTAACGCTTTGACAAATAAACAAATAAGACCATTAAGGTCTCTGCTTAATTTTTCAGCTATCGCACTTGAATGGTTTTTCCACGACAGGTTTTCATCAATTAAAAACCCCAAATACTTCGTTGTTGCTACTCTTTTTATCACATTTTCTTCAACAGCGATTTGATCATTTCCAGCACTTGACCAAAGTCTAGAAAATATCATAAACTTTTCTATAACTTTTTTCATTGCCCTTCAGCAAATAGTAATAGTATTTGGGGTTTTTAATTGATGAAAACCTGTCGTGGAAAAACCATTCAAGTACGATAGCTGAAAAATTAAGCAGAGGCCTTGAAGCGATGCGAAGAATTAACAATCTAGTCCCAAAAAAGATTCTAAAAATTATTTATTTTTCTATATTTTGTACATATATTACCTACGGATGCTCTATATGGGCAAGTAATTTTATATCATATTTCAAAAGAGTACAAAAACTTCAGAATAGAGCTGTAAAATTATTATCAGAATTTTATGATTCTGATGAGGTTCCTGCTCATGAGCATTTTAAAAAGAATAAATTAATGGATGTATCCCAAATTCGAGATTACCAAGTCGCGATTTTCTCGTATAAATATTTGAATCAGCTGCTCACCCCTGCTTTTGAAAATCTTTTTATTTTTATTAGATACCGCCATGATTATAATACAAGAAAAGCTGATAGCTTAGCTCATTAGTTTAGGAGCACCACTCAGGCATCTTTTGTGATTCGCCATTATGGTCCCCATGCTTGGAATATATTGCCCGAGTGTGTGAAAAATGCGCCAGTCTTCCGGCTTTCATGTCACAGACAAAAAAGTTTCTTTTATCTCCTGAGTGAATTTGATGTCAAGCCCGCTTCAGGTTGTCATTTCACTTAAGGTATTTCCCCGTTTTCTTTGCTGCCATTTTTTGTTTGTTTTCTATCTTCTTCTTGTCTTTTCCTCTTCCTCTTTTTTCCTTTATTCCTTCATCAGCTGAATTTCTTGTGTGTTGAGTAGCTCGGTATGATGTGGTTTTAAATAGATGAGAGTAATAACCTCGCTTGTCCTTCCAAGCTTATTGCCTTTCTTGGCAGGCGAAAGGCGAGTAGTGTTTGTTTTCTTTTTTTTTATTAAATGTATATATCTCAAACATATCTATCTCTATCTCGAGGCAGCTAATTTTTCGTATATTTACTCGTCTTGATTGAATTATCAAAATTAGACAAATAAATAAAAAATAAATGAAGTATATTTATGAGTCTCTCAGGGACTCGATTAACTTTTTATTACCTACAAGAAAAAAGACTGAAAAATGTTTTTCGACATGTATTTTTGCTGATTTCAGCAAAACTATTAGTAAAAACAAAGAAAAGTCAAGTTAGAGTTATTAAGAAGGGATTAATTTTCTTATTCTTTGTCTTTTTTAACAGATTATCGTCATTAGCTGTAACAGACATCAATTAAGATTATAGTCGTTTAAAGATTCGGAAAAATCTGTAGAAAAATAGAAATCAAGAAAATCTGTTAGGCGTTGTTGTGCAGAATTTCCTACCAAAATAGGATTCTAAAGGTACAGAAAAAAACAATAATGAATATGAACATATAAAAAGTCAATAACAAATATGAAACAAAACAAGTTTAAATTTTCTACAAATATAAAAGTGAAACAACTTCCTTGAAAAGAAACTGTAAATCTTTGCAGACAACAACGACACTCCAGCTCTAATATAATAGAATAATGGGTAAATCTACACTACCAGAGCTGAAAGCTAAGAAAGGGTCCCACGATTCCATTTCATCATACTTCGGCTACATTACTGACCAACTAAAAAATCTAAATTTTTAGGACCATCTTAAATTTGACAAAGAGAGATAAAGAGGGGCGCAAACCCACCCAACGCCGAGATTCGGGCCCTAAGCAAAATCTTTTGCCCCCCTCCCCCTATCTGTTACTTAATTTTCTTAGATACAAAAGAAGTGAAGATGGCAGGTGACATCCGCTTTGGATATTGAAAGCAAAATATTGTACGTAGCCCCCCCCCGGCTCTCGTGCTTTTATACTTTTTTTTTACAGCAGATCCAGGCAATCAAGAAGGAAAGTAACTTATTACTAGGGTACTAATATTTCTAGAGAGGGGGACTAAATTGAAAAAATGCAAAAAGCATAAAATTTTATGAAAGGTTCAAAACACCAAACCATCCAATTTCTTCTTAAAATGTTCATCAGACAGTTCATATCAACTTTTTAAACATAAAGATCGCTACAATATTTTCATTTAATTCCTTTGTTTTTTAATTTGCGGCCCTTTTTTCAAACCCCATGATAAATTACTGCCTATATGTTAAAATTTGACATCGAGGGGTTACCCACTTTCTGCCACCTGGTCACATCTTGGAACGCCACTCAGTGGAAATTTCACGGCACTCATGTGCCACATAGTTCCGACAAGCGTCGCAAAGTTCAGTCACGCATGGAAGTCCCCACAACATTTGGCCCAGTTCCAACACATTTGGAACACTTTGGCCATGCTTGGCACGTGCCACCTGGTTAAAGTTATTTCTGAAAGTCGGCACCCCCATGTTTGGCAGCCTTTCAACACTTGGCCGAGTTCCAACCCATTTGGGACACTTTGGCCACGCTTGGCACGTGCCACCTGGTTAACGTTATTTCTAAAAGTCGGCACTCCCAGGTTTGGCAGCCTTTCTTGAGCAACTCACGATAATAAATTCAGTCTATATATTGTGAATTCGATAGGCTATAATATTAAAGCCTAAATTAATTTGTCACACTATCTATTGCCACATTACATAATCTGCTTTCAGGTGAAAATACAGGGTATAATTAAGGAGCATCTGGTTTCCGAAAATCCTCTGATGCTATCACAACAAAATTGATTCTTTTGTTTACAAGCAACTCAAATCTGGTAATATGAGCCAGTTGCAGAGCTAGAGTTAATTTTGTTGTTTAAATTATTCCAAATCCCCTTTTAATGCTTTTGGTTTGCTGCACTTTTTGATAAGCTAGTTTAATAGCTCACACCGATGGCGTCAATTCATGAATAGGAGGGGGGGGGGAATATATTATTCAGTATCTAGGGGGTGAAATTGTCCTTTTTTCAATTTTTTCAATGTAAAATACGAAAAAAGCATTTTTCAATGAAAATACCTCTAATGAATCTTTACAAATCCAAGGGGCACAGGCCCCTTTGTTCCCTAGCCCCATTTGACAAAATCCAGAAAAATAAACAGCGACAAAGTTCGACAAGAAGATTTATTGCAGTTCTTTTATGCTAGCTTACCCGCTTCAACATACACTAAAATAACCTATTTCCAGGGTGATTCAGATTTTAAAAATGCCATAGCTTTTTGATGTTAGCTTATACCCTTCAGTTTACGTTCCATACTAATGAACCCTATTTTTAGGGTGATTCGGTTGCCGAAAACATCATAGCTTGTTGTGCTAGCTTATGCACTTCAGCCTATGTTTCATACTAAAGGAGTCTATTTCAAGGGTGATTCAACTTTTAAAATATGCGAAAGCTCTTGCATGTACATTTCAGAATACATTCCATACTAAAGGAGCCACATTTAAGGGTAATTCAGTTAAAAAAATTACCAATGCTTTTTTGCACTAGCTTATACACTTCAAAAAAAAGATTCATTATAAAGAAGCCTATTTCAAGTGTAGCCTAATTAATTAATAATAATAATAAAAATGCCACAGCTTTAGGACTTCAGTATACGTTTCAGACTGAAGGAGTCATCTTAACCGTGATTCAAATTTTAAAAAATTGGTGCTAGCTTATACGCTTCAGCATACAATCGATGCTACGAGAGCCTGTTTTACGGGTGATCCATTACAAAAAAAAAAAAATAAATAACAACGATTCAATAAAAAAGAAAAAAAAAATGTTGCCATAGTTTTTAGGCACAAGCTCATACTATTCAGTGCATATTTTATAATAAAAGAGCCAAAAAAAATTGCCATAGTTTTTTCTAACTTATGCGCTGCATATATTCCATACTAAAGAAGCCTATTTTGACGGTGATTCAGTTAATAAAAAAAAGATTGCTAATTTTTTAGTGTTAACTTATGCGCTTTGGTACACGTTCCATACTAAATGAGCATATGTTAAGCGAGATCCAGTCTAAAAAAAAACTTTTTTTTATTCATGCAGAGGGACATTAAAACTTAAAATGAATAAACGTCAATCTGTATAAGAGAAGGGCTATTGCTTTCCAACCCCCCATCGAAGTGTCTTATTAGTTGGTAATGATTTACTGAAAATAAAACATTTTGAAGTTCTAGGCTGAAAACATAGAAATAATTCAACATTTTGAAAACTGATAAACGTTTCTAGTTCTTATCAGTTCTTCAGATTTAGAGCAAAATATTTACAGGAACTGAAATTGCAAACACAAAATAAATAAATACAAAAAAAGACATTAACAATTGTTTCTTCCTTTCAGTTCTGTTTTCAACTTGTCGAATGTTTTGCTGTTTTCGTAATATATGATATTTCACACTCTTTGCGTAGCCATCCTGTCTTCAAACAGAGGCTAGCTACTTGAATATACAGCCTGTTGTTTTATAACTTTTTTTCTGTTGCCAGTTAAGTCGGTTAATTGACAAGACAAATTGCAATGCTGATACTGTCCGTAAAGACAGGATATACGGATTTAGAAGAATTTAGCCCAAACATAACTCCTTAATTAAAATACTTTTTTCAATTCTAAATATTTCACCAATCGAACCACATAATATAATTGACATGCACTTCTGCAATGAGGAAGCCTCAAACACACAGCGGGTACTACTAATACTCCTGCTCCAGATTTGTAACAGAGGTAAGCCACCCAAGAATCACACATTGTTCAGCACTCCTTCTCCACCCCACCCTTTATGAAAACTAACATTGGGGATGGGGGGGGGGGGGAATGTATAAACACGAAACTCTTATATTATATTTAACTAAACATTTTTAAACAACATTGAAGCTCATATGTTTCTATTGAGGTATTGGAATTTCGGGGGTAATGAACTGTAACCATAATCAATGAAAGATTCGGTGTTGCGTTAAAAAACAAACAACAGAAAAAACTACAACGAAAGAGGATTTAAAATATTTGTTTTTGTCGATATCTTGAAAACCTGACGTGATAGAGCAAAGTAGTTTTTGGATTTGTAATCAGCATATAAAACTATATTAGGAAAAATAAACATCATCCCATATAACAATGGCTTGTTATTGTGTGTCGTTTAATAATAATGAAACTTATTATATTAACTGAAGCCTAAATCGCTGAACAGTCATCTGTCTTTACTAGTTAAAGTAAAGACAAAATGAATCATAGTCATCATCTTGTTCCATATTTCTGCTATAGATTTATTACCAGAATCAATACCAGATAATGTAGAAAAAGATTACTTGAGCAGGTAAACATCCAACAGGCATCTAAAAAGCAATAGTGG